>NW_009924333.1:0-25523 GCF_000696875.1 Nestor notabilis | reverse complement strand
CTTTCCCTAAGGAGCAGTTTCATCTAAGGAGAAAGAAACAGGATCAGACACATTGAAAATACTAACAGCAGACAGATGAGATTCCTTCCAGCTTTCAGCATGAAAGCAGTGGAAGGTAGTTTCTTTACCAGAGTAATTGTTTCCTAACTAGTAATGAATTTCTGACCCCCAAAAGTTCTGATACTTTTGTATTGACTTTTCATTTCTAATCAGAACAAAGTTGAAATGTGAAAGTGTCTCAGTGTTTCTATAATGTGATTTATACTCAGAACCATACATGCATTGCTAACAGTTGTTTCAGCAGGTTAATGGTGATAGAAAATATTAAATCTGTTTTACATGCTTATATAATTTAGGTGACGATAACTAGAAGAACATGCTTCAACATCAGTGAAATGAAGCAAGGAAAATTAGTGGTAACATTTTTCCAGTAAAAATATAATCAAATTGATGCATTTTGGCAGAACTGTTGTTTTGTAGCAGAAAACAAGGAATTGCAAGAATTTCAGCCAGATCTACCTGCCTCATTATTTTCCATCTTATGCCACAGTTCACCAACTGATCACTTTGCTTTATAACAAATACTGTTCTAAAGAAGGATCCCAGCTCTCCTCATGCGCTTGTGACTCTTCCCACATTTATTGCGCCTTCAGAGGATGCAGGTGAAATGTTTCTCTGGACAGAAATCATCACAAACCAGAGCTGCTCAAAGGTTTTGGCTTTTTGTGTTTTAGGTTCAGAGGAAGCAAAAAGGATGATGTGCTTGGGGTGTCCTACAACAGGCTGATACGAATAGATATAGCCACGGGAGATCCTATCACAACGTGGAGGTTCTCCAACATGAAGCAGTGGAATGTGAACTGGGAAATACGCCAGGTAAAACTGGAACAGCTCTGTGCAGTCAGTCACTGCCTTTCAGACACCGGGGGATGCTTTCAGGAGATGTTTTTAAACCTCAGAGTGAAAAGATGTTGAACATGTTGTGACATGTTATTAAATAAGCTGTCTAAAATGTTTTCTTAATGGAGTCTGCAGTCAAAAATCAGAAGCTAAAAGAGCTCCAGTTTAAAGGTTCCTACTAAGCTTATTCTTTATAAGTTGCCCTTAGTTTTTGATGGGATGAAATACAGAGACTCAAAGGTAAAATCCAACCCATTTTGTTTACTGTTCTGTCAGTAAAATCTCATTTTAACTCTCTATATAGTCCAGCTCATGCATCATCCTCTGAATTGTGGTGATTCAGTCTCTATTACAGACTGAGGGTATAGGAATCGAGTTTGTCTTCCAAATCCCAAACTGAGATTGCAAGGCTGCAGGGTGAGCTCCCCTGTGTCTATATGTGGTCCTGAGAAAGAAGCTTTGTTGTGTGATCGATGGAGAGTTTGGGTTTGAAAGCTTGAAGCCAGCTCTGTAAACTGTAGATTTCTGAGGTGGAACTAGTGTGACCTGATATAAATTCAAGCAGCCTGGAAACTGTTCCTGCTTCTGGTTTTCCACATCCATCTGCAGGAGCCAGGAGAGATCAGACACAATCCTCACTACTCCCCTGCAGTACTCTCTGTGCTAGAGCCTGCAATTCTGGGTAAAGCTGATGGGTTTGCCTTAAACCCCTCTTAAACAAGGCAAGGCAGAATCCATAGCTCGCAACTAAGCTCAGTTTGCTGGATTTTAGAACTGACAGTAGCTGGAAATCAAAACTTGGACCCCCGTAGCAGATTTAAGGTCAGAACATAATAACGGGCAGTATAAAACATTACTGGTTAAGTGTACAAGGAGTCAGGAGTGCCATTGCTGCTCTCCTCAAGTGTTACACACCGTTAGAGAAAATCTAGTTAACAGCATGAACACGCAGAAAGATTTTGACCACAAGAGGGCCCTGGCACAGCAGAGACAAGCAGCCCAGCACACCCAGAAGTATCGGTTTTCAGAGACACGTTCTGCTTTATCACAGTCTTTCAGATCCAACTGTGCTCTCGCACTTGCTCTATTTTCCCAGATGCAGCTTATCCCCGTTCCTGATTTTGCCATCTGTGTTTCCTTTAGGTTGCAATCGAGTTTGATCAGAACGTGTCTATCGCGTTCACGTGCCTGAGCGCAGACTGCAAAATCATCCATGAGTACATTGGGGGCTACATCTTCCTGTCAACCCGTTCCAAAGACCAGAATGAAACACTGGATGAAGACCTGTTCCATAAATTAACTGGAGGTCAGGAATGAGGTGAAGTAAACTCTTTCTTCTGCCTGCTTCTCCCCACAGCTAAAGAAGAGCAGAGGGGCACCAAAAATCTCTCTGATTGTTAACTGCTGGCTGATAAATATTGTAGATGTCAAAATCCATCATGTGATGTGACTGGACTGAAGTCACAGGATGCACTATAGCAACTCCATCATCAACATTCAGAAAATGGTGATATTTGTTTTCTTTTGTACAGTTTGGAGGTTTTTTAATAAAGTGTCTTAGTTATGGGCATTTTTTAATCTACTCTCTATAATTGCAGCAATCTGTTTAAGCAACCAGAAAAGTAACCTGAGGATGTGGTACAGCAAATCTCTGTTAGAGCCATGCAATTCTGTTAAACTGACTATTGCTTCAGGTCAGCATTTAACAGGTTTAAAGCAGAATAAATGCATATTTAAAAGTTACATTACTTGTTGAACACTTGCACTGGGTACAGAAAACATTCCATCAGTGTTTCGAAGTCCTGCAGACTGAGCTATCACAACCCAAAGTAGTGGGTACACAACTGGTCAAAAATGAAGCACCTGTGTCTACCTTCATTCACTCAAGTAGTTCCTGAAAGCCAGAGGAGCTACCAGGTACCTAAACCAAACCACTCATCCTGGCAACATTCAAAACAGTCATCTTTTGAGGAACTTTGTTCGTTACCAAGTTGAGTAACCAAGTGAGTTGCTTGCTAAAAGGGCCTCTGAGTGTAGATCTTCATTTTCTGTCCCTGTTACTGTGTTTCACTGTGACATGTAACTAAAATAACTTGTTCATGAGTCAGGAGCCTGTAGAAATGATCTTACTCCTGTATGCAATGCAGAATGCAGAGGTTACTCAGTGACACTGTGCCTGAGGAACCAGGGCTGCAGGAGCCAGCTCTGCATGCTGGAGGGAGCCCCACACATCCACCAAGTTGGAAGAAATCTGGTTCTGCCCTCCAGTGCACAGTGATCAGTAAAACAAGGAGAGAATGAAGCTAAGAGGTTTTGGACAAACCAAAACTGGTTTTACATCTCTAAAGAAATACAATGGACAGGTCATTATCACCATGAGATGCTGCAGAAATCACTGCAGGATTCATAAGTGCCACTGGGAGTGGACAGCCCTGATTTTCCTGTCACATCTCTGCTTTTCCCCAGTGTCTGTCAATAGGCTCCAGTGGAACCACTCCCAGTTTGTGCTAGTTTAAACCCACCCCAGCTTTACATTTTGCAAAAGGGTGGATACAGCCAGCTTCCCAGCCCTCAGCTTCCCAGCCCTCTGTACTTGCCTCTCCTCAGCACTTTTTACACAGGGGCTGAGGGACCACCCAGTTTCCTTCATTAGAGAATCTACCCACTTCTCACTTGCTTGACACAGGCCAAATATTTTCCTCATAGTGTGAAAACCACCTCTAACAGTCCAAACCCAAACACTTGCAATATTTAAAGCCCTCCCACGGGTGCCATGGCAGAACTGAACTCACACCTCACATTTCATAGAATCATAGAATATTTAGGGTTGGAAAGGACCTTAAGATCACCTAGTTCCAACCTCCCTGCCATGAGCAGGGACACCACACACTAAACTAATTTCTTCCCAGCCTTCTTCAAGGCTCAGATCCCCTTTGATTTTGCAGCCAGGACTGTGAACATGCCCTGCATTACAGTGCTCATTTGGCACAGACAGGCTGCCATGACTTGATGGGAAGCATAGCTCCATGCTTGCCACTTTAGAAGCAGAGCTTGTCACACAACTCTTGCATGGAAGCCCATAGTTGCCACCTGCTGCCTGCAGAACCTGAACCATGAGTGCAGAGATACAGGAACGTTGGATGTAGTTATTAGCAGAGCACGCAGCTCATTTCACTGCTAAGCACCCACGTGGGCCTACTCACGGTCCAAGTTGGCTGCACTGGGATTTCAGAGAAACTATCCAATATTTCCGTTTCTTTCCTGCCCCTCCCTCAGTCTCACTCCATGTGTCACTGCCTTTCGAGTACAGACTGCTGCCAGCTCATCCAGCCTGGCTCTAAGCCTCACCCTGTGTCATTTTACCTTTGTGGGAACCATTCCTTGCTGCTGTCCTCTCTTCATGTTTCTTTAGAGCATCAGATAGATACCATTTCTTGGTATCATATCTTGGGGCACTGTGTGCATTTCTGGTGTCCTCAATATCAGAAGGACATGGAGCTGTTGGAGCAAGTCCAGAGGAGGCCACAAGGACGATCAGGGGCTGGAGCACCTCCCGTACAAAGACAGGCTGAGAAAGTTGGGGCTGTTCAGCCTGGAGAAGAGAAGCTGCGTGGAGACCTCAGAGCAGCTTCCAGTGTCTGAAGGGGGCTACAGGGATGCTGGGGAGGGACTCTTCATCAGGGACTGTAGTGGTAGGACAAGGGGTGATGGGTTCAAACTGAAACAGGGGAAGTTCAGGTTAGATATAAGCTGATATCCTTAGATATCCTTAGATCTAAGGAAGAAGTTCTTTGCTGTGAGGGTGCTGAGGCACTGGCACAGGCTGCCCAGAGAAGTGGTAAATGCCCCATCCCTGGCAGTGTTCAAGGCCAGGCTGGACAGTCTTGGGTGACATGGTCTAGTGTGAGGTGTCCCTGCCCATGGCAGGGGTTTGGAACTGGATGATCTTAAGGTCCTTTCCAACTGAAACCATTCCATGGCTTTTATGATCATTTCTCTGTGCTCCACTCACCTTGGAAGGCTTTTCCACAAAAGGTAAGGAACACTTAGGAACCTGTTTTTACCCAGCTGTTTTCAGTGCTGCGTGTGACTGTCGTTCTGCTTCCTACAAGCAGCCCCTGTAAGGCTGGAGCAGGAAGGCACAACCCAGGGCACACCTGCACCTCTGTAATTCCAGGCTGGATACAAGGGCAGGTCCTGAGCAGAGGCCTGCAGCAGCCCTGCTTGGGACCTGCCACAGCACTGGGTTACCTTCCATCCCACCCCACATCACCGAGCGTGTCCCAGCCAGACTCCAGACATTCCCCTTCATGCACACAGGGTTCCACACCCGCCCTTACTCATGCAGTAACCTGATTAGACTTGGCTCTCACTTGTCGCACCACCTGATTTACACACAGCACTGAAGACCACAGGCTCTCAGTTATTAATTGCAGGGTGCCAGATGTGGGAGCTGGTTTACACAGAGTGAAAGCAGGGCAAGGTTTGTCTGCCCTGAAATTTCGCAATGCAGAGAAAAAGTCCCGGAGTGGAATGTTGTTTAGATCAAAACACAAACCTTGAGGAAACTTACACCATAACTGCAACCCTGTTCTGTACGTGGTGCTTAACTAAACCGAAGTCAGGTCAGGGTAAAACACTACCTGTCAGATGGCTGCTGTCTGTTCTTACACCAAATTCCATACGGGATTTCACCGCTGCCTTTAGCATGTGTTATGCAGCAGACAACACACACACCCCATAGTTTTCTGAAACCTCAGGCTAAATCATCCTGTTCTTGCATTCTCTCCCTGTTCTCTGTAGGAAAATGTCTTGCTTGTGCTTGCTCTGTGGATCAACCTGCACAATACTTTTCTTTTGCTGGCTTTAAAAGCCATTCTCCAGATTTTATTCAGAATATTTTCATTCTTAACCATCACCTGGATCCCGGCCAGTAGGAAACATTCATCTCTTAAACTTTACAGCCTGGTACCATCCTCGCCTTCTCCTGCTCTCCCGGTGCTGTGCTCTGCTTATCTCAGTGTCACTAAGGAATGCAGCGCTCATCCCGAGCATTCCTTTTTTGCAGAGGGGTTTTGTGCAGCACTGAATCAGCCCCAGGGAGGGGGCATCTGTTTCAGCTCTTTGTGCATCATCCGTGTGAAAAGACTGACAAAAATGCCTGCCTTTACAAACATTCCCCCAGGTTGCCACCGTAACTCTTAGAAACAGAGAAAAAAGGAGAAGAATAACCTGAAGGCAATGACATAAGAACAGGCCGAAGTGACTTGTAAGGGAAAACTCTGCCTGCTGCTACCACATGATTTCAAAGAAACTGGTGAGAAAATGCTGCTGTCTGCCCTGGGGAACCTGCAACAACACCTGGGCAGCTGTTTGGGATGTAGTAGCACAGCAGTAATACTCCAGATGATTAAAGTCAGAAGCTAGGCAAAGAGCTGGGAAAGCACAATGCCTGCCTCAAAAAGTGGGCATCCAAAAGCAGAAACAAAAGTGGGAAATGAAAATAACAAAAGCTCCTTTCCCAAGGGTGCTCTGCTGCTTGCAAGAGGTTCTCTGCATCACCCAGAAATCAAGCACCTCTGGGCAAAGACTCCACCTCCCTTCACCTTCACTGAAGTGAGTGGTCCACTTGCTGGGCTGCTCTCCCAGTCTTACAAGGCTTGTTTCTGTCTCCAAAATGAAGTCAAGTAAGGGTGAACCTGGTAAAAACAAGGCAGCATTTGGTTCACCAGTTTTCATGGAAGAGTTTCTTTAAGAGATTAAAATCAATAAAATCATCAATGTCAAGTCACTGTCTGTAAATACTGAGCTAAAGGCAGCAAACACAACACAGGTACTTAGCCCAAGGCAGAGGGAAGCCACCTCCCTGCTTCCTGGCTTTCCCGAAGAAAGCCAGAGGGAAGGGAAGGCTTCCAGCAGCCCAGCTGGAGCTGGACTTTCCTCCTATTCTACCAAATTCTTCAGATTTTTGTAACCTGCTCCAGTTTGCCCTTTGAGCCTCAGAGAGTGCAGATCCCTGCTGGTACCTGCTAGTGCGCACGTGCCCCTGCGCAGGGCTCAAGCGCAGGCCTGTGAGCTGCTCCACCAGGATTAATCTGTGGGATTAGCCCCTCGTTTAGGAAACTATTTGTCTTGCCTCAGAGCCATTCCACACAGGAACAATATGTACATCCCACCCAGCCTCCCAGGGAACCCCAATGGCTCCAGAGAGTCCTACTAAAAGACCATATCTTGTTCTGTGGATGTTCTGGTGTTTTTCAAGGCTCTCTCCTCACGCAGATAATGAATGACATGGTCAATAGATAAGGTCTGTACACGCAGACCCAAGGTTTGGGGGAAAACAAGACCTTGGTCTGCACTTTAGCACTGAAGCATACAGGCCTGCATTGCCTTCACGTCATGGATCTGGTTTGTTGTCCTCAGAAATGAAAAGCACTGACCACTGCTCTCCCTGGGAGTTTTGTCTTACAGCTGCAACTGAACCACCACCCTTTTGCTTTTACTTCAGAGCCGTCTCTTCCAGTTCATCTATTCCCAGTTCCTGGCTTTACAATCAGCTCTCAACCAACCTAATTATTATTTGAATTGTGGGAATGCTGAGAAACCCAGCTCTGGGCAGGTCCCTTGGTGGGAGATGTTTTACACTGTCAGCCTTACTTATCCAGCAAAGGATGAGAGAAGCAGCAGGAAGGGGATTCTCCCAAGCCATGCGGTACAGCAGATGCAGAGAGAGAACACAGCCCACACACAGCAGGACTGAGAAATGCCTCCCAAGTCCATCACATGCAGCACGAGATGCCACAGGCCCTCTCCATCAGCCAAGAGAATTCCTCTCTGCAGGAGCAGCTCCTGACATTTCACAAGGGCCTCCTTAGAAAAGTCACTTGTCCCACATGAACACTCCCAGGATAAACTCCCAAGTGCAGGAGTTTTAGAGAGAATTATAAACACTTGAAGCCTTTTATTGGCGCCCAGAGAAAGCACCCAAAGCCCATGTTAGCAGACCGAGCCTTGGCTTTACATCATCCCGACCTGCTAGCAAAGAAACAGTCATTCCTCTCCCTTCCCCCTCGTCAGTGGCAGACGTGAGAGTCGGGACTACAGACACTGCTCTTTTCCCTTTCCCCCTCTCTGCTTAGACAAAGACAGAGGGAGCAGCCCTGCCTGAGTGTTGGGAAATAAGAGCCCTCCCACCCACCTCCTGCTAGGGCCAAGGGAGCGGGAAAGCTGCCTGGAGCCACCCCCTCTCCAGGCTGGGGAAAAGCTGGATGCGGGGGAGCGAGCCTGGAACAAACCTCGGCTGCGCTTGTGGGCAGAGCCGCGAGCAGGGAAAGCTGGGAACAGACAAGAGGCATTTCACGCTCCCGGCTGAGTCACCCCCGTGTATAAAACCAAGGCCGGGCAGTCAGAGCCACGCAGAGCGGAGGCACGACGCGCCGGGACTTCGGGACAGGTATGTGCAAGCGGATGCGGTTTAGAGGCAGGGACTAAGATTATATCTAAGATCAGCATCTAACAGTCCAATTTCCTCCCATCCTCTCCCTGCCACGTGCTGGGGAACCGGGAATCCAGCAGCTCCAGTGACCGGGAAGCCCTAAGGCTCCTCGGCTTTTGGACCATTCCACTTGACAAAAAAGGACACAGACAACCAAAATACACTAATTTTTGCTGGTCAAATAAGCTATTTAGCTGGTCCCTACTTCAAACCTGGGATGGCAGCAACAGATGATGGTCTGGGCAAGCCCTGGGACCATTCAAGGAACAGCAAGTAGCAATTAAGGTCTGGATTAAGTCTGAAATATCATAGCACATGGGACTTCAGTCACACCCCTACACTGTAATGTATTTTTGGATGAGGAATGATCGTTACGATGCCTGGCAGCACAAAAGCTCAGTAAGAAGAGCGCTAGTTCTGGGCTGTGGTTAGATAACCTGTGCAGCCTTGGACAAGTCGTTTAGGACTTCTTTTCCTTTCTTGTAATGACAGAGACATTTGTTGGGGTGGGGTGGGGATGAGGAGAGAGCACAGAGGGAATTGTAACACTCAACAACATGCTTCATGGTACACACGCCTCTGGGGCCCTGATCCACGAGTGCTCTCAGTTTCTGAGCACTTCCACTGCAATGTGGTTCAGGAGCTGCATTTTCAGCACATCCTGTCCCCAGCAGTTGGGGTGCATTGCATGGTGCATGCACTCACCTGCAGCAGGGCCCCAGCCCTACCACCGCCTGGCAGATGGGCTCCAGGGCACTGCAGGAGCAGAGCAGGAGGGCAAGTCTCAAATGCCTTTGTGGTCACCACCATACCTGTCACTCAGAACAAGGCTGAACTGCCCTGGCGGAGCCCATACAAGCCCCAGGGTTTTGATGTTTTGTTAAGGGAAGAAAAGCCCTTCCTGCCATTGGAAAGGCACATTTACCTGCCCACCCCATTGCAACTCAGCCCACTTTGGGCTCACTTGTCCTTTACTGTCTGACAACTCTCCCCTCCCTTTGGATGCACACATTTGATTTGTACAGAAAAAAATCCCTTGCCACACTCACACCTGACCCCAGCCCTGTTGCTTGGGTATCACCCCATTAGATAATTCTTCCCAATGGGCTGGACACTGCAGCATGTCTGCCCTGTTGAGAGCAATACACAATCAGGTATAAAAGTCAAGTCTCATAACATGGTAATATCCCTTTCCTGCACCTTGTCCAGTGCAGCACTGACTGGTATTTTTACACTACAGTACCCTTGTGCTGTTGGGGAGCCCACCTCTGGTCATACTGATGCTGAGGGTACTGGTGTGGGAACCAGACACCTGATAACAATTTGGTTGCTTTCTGCATGAAGAACTGTAGGTACACTTAGAATTGCACGAAGCTCCTGTCCCCAAGGGTTCTGTGATTACTGAGGCTTAATTACAGAAGAGATATTAATTATCTCTTCCGCTGTCTGGATGCAGTAGGAAAGGACTTACAAATGCCTTCACTTTTACATAGCTTGTTACTGCCTGGAGGGATTTTAATTTAGCTCTTAACGCTGATGTTTTGTGATGTTTTGTTTTCTCCTTCCTGAAACAGAACCCAAACAGATCTTGCAAGTTCATTGCAAGGCACTTAGGAGAAGGATGTTTTCACGCTTGCTCATCCTCTCTTTGCTGGTGGGGAACACAGCGTCCAGCCCAGTGAGCAGAGCACAGGCTGCAGCATCCGGGGACGTCACCCCCTTTTTCCAGCTGGCTCAGGAAGACCCTTGGGAGAACGTTAATCTCACCAGCATGTCCTGTGAGGATCGCAAGAACAGGACATGGATCACCCTGCAGCTCACCAACAACAGCCTCACGGCTTTCCCTGTCTGCCTTCCAGAGGCACTGGAGACCTTGGATCTCAGCAACAACCTCTTAGAAGAGGTGAATGGCACGGAGATAGCAAACCTCCCGCAGCTGCGCGTCCTCTCGCTGCGGCAGAACCAGCTCTGGTCACTTAGATGGGGATCCAAAGCCCTCAGCAGCCTCGTCTCTCTGGACTTAAGCTTTAATAAGCTGTCATCTGTGCCATCATGCCACAGCTCTGCTCTGCCTAACTTGAGGTGGTTGTCCCTGGCTGGAAATCCACTGATTGAAATCCAGCCGCTGGCTTTTTCCTGTTACCCTCAGCTACAGTTCCTGAACCTCTCTGCAACACTGCTCGGGCAAGATGACAGCACAGGAATTAGAGAGTCTGCTTTTGCCATCAGCACATCTCCCAGTGAGGCCACAAATAGGCCTGGAAACATCAACGTGCTTGATCTAAGCAGGACCTTCCTTGAGAAAAGTAAGTTTCTGGACTTCCCACTGTAAACATGGGGCTTGGTCAGGCTGGGGGGAGCATTAGCCTTGTACAGACCAGACACCATGGAATAGGACTACTTGTCCCAAGTGTAGTCACCCACCTCCCTCCTAATCCCACTGTCTGCTACTGACAGTCATCCCACTGTCAGCCCTGAGATTAGTTGGGCCACACAGGAGGAAACTAATCTCTCTTTCCTGACACACTGCTGAGATCTTTGTCTCTCCCCTCAGTTACATGGAGTTTTATACCGCTGCACTGAAGGAGCACAGAGAGAGGCTTTTTGTGTCAACCGCAACTGGCCAAATCCTTCCACACAGTGAGACAATCCCTGCCCTGAGCAAAGGACAGCATGATTTGTCTCTGTCTGCCTCCCCTGCCAGCCCCAGTTTATAACTGAGTTGCTGATGCAGACGGATGTTGGATGCCTTGCCCAACTGCTTTCAGCCTGGGGCACATATCCAGGACTTGGGGACTCCTCAAGCCAGAGGTTTTACCCCAACTCACACATAACATATACACCACCACCAAAGTTCTGCCATGAATTTGCCTAATCCCTGCTGTGGTAGTGAGTTACACAACTCAGTCATGGGATGGAAAGGGACTTTTATGTAAGACCTACATAAAATTCTTTCAGTTTTGTGCCTCTCAGCTCTTTTTCCTGTACTAGGACAAGTAAGAAGATACTTGCCTTTCTCACACCAGTCAGGACTTTGTAGATCTCCCTAATCTCCCCCCTATTCACTACTTCTCTGAGCCGAGAAATGCCTGTTCATTTAATGTCACCTCACAGGAAAGCTATTCCCTATCTCTTATCAGCTTTATTGCCCTTCTATCTTCCCTTCTTTTCCTCTGCCCTGTGACAGCATGATCTCTGTGTGGGTAACATTACAAAAACGTGTTTGCACTGGTGTTACACATTGCTGTACTGATGTTTGTTCTGTTCCTTTCCCAAAGAGAAGAGCTGCAGAAGACTACAGAGAGGTTTTTAATCTCTATGAATTCAAACCCTTTCTATTGGCAGAAAGCCACAGGAATGCTCTATTTAGGCAACAGGTATAAATCTTTTTATCTGCTTCAGTTCAACCAGAGTGGACCAGAGACTTGCCCAGCCTCAGATCACTTCACCTGACAAAGATGTCACGGTTAAGAAGCCTTGATACTGACTTCTTCAAGTCCATGCCTGCTCTCCAGGAGCTGAACTGTCAAGACTCCCCCTCACTGGCTTTCGTGCAGACAGAGATGTTTGACAGTGCTCCTCATCTGAGCCAACTCTCGTTTGAGAAGTGAGTTGTTTTCTTTTCTGTTCTTCCTCACATCACGTTGCCTTCGCCTCACAGCACAATGGGGCCTGGGAGCTGTTTTTTATGCAGAGTTTGCTGGTTATCAGATACTTAGGAAGGAGGTACTGCCATGCTCAGATATGCCATGTAAAGCCTGTGATGTAGACCTGATACAGCAGAAGAGCTGGTACAGCCCAAAAAGGTGACATGAGACTCGTAGCACAGTTACTGGTTGCTTGAGATCACATCCATCATGCTCCCACTCTTCATCCTATGGATTAATTCATCTAGCACTGTTAAAATTAGCATAGATGCACTGAAACCCACTTGTGATACAGCCCATGCTTCCACCATCTACAATGGCAATGTCTCACCAGAGGATTTCTTGCTCTAAAAGGATGAATGCTGACAGCTTCCTAAAATCCACACCATGGAAGCAGTCAAAAGTCCTGTCCCTCCTGCTTTTAGTGTGAGAGATTAATATAGTACCTTGTTCAGCACTAGTAAATGCAATGGTTGGGTCCTTATCCTAGAGGTAATAAAAGTAGATAAACTGCACACAGAACAGCCAGCATAAGGGAAGAGATTTGAAGGGCACCTTCAAAGATTTCTATAACACAAGCCCAGATTATAAGGGTATCAGAATACAAATACTTGAGCACTGGCTGTGCTCTAGGAACCAGTTTCAGGAAAATAGCCTATTTAAGCAAAGAAGAAAACCCAGTGGTTTCCATCCCCCCCTGAATTTACACAGCACTTTACAATACCTGCTGGAACCAGTTCGAAGTGCTAAAAATCACGACCCAAACTTAAAAAACCAAAGGAGTAGCAGTTAAAGTCTCAGACAAAAGAGAGCATCTCCTGAGTACTGCAGGGAGGTCACATTATCACTCTTTGTGCAGCTTAACAATAACGGCAAACAAGGTCTTCCTGTTTCAGTCATTCGACTTTAGTAGGTGAGAGCCTATAGCATGAACGAGGCAATTAACACGAAGAGGATGCTTGGCACAGAGACAGCCATTCCAAACAGGCTGAGAAAGAAGCTGGAGAAATGGTATAGTAAGAAGTGGAGCTGAACGTGGAGCTTAATGGCAGAGGGGAGATCATCTTTCACAGAAGATCCTTGCCAAATGCCATGTTCTTTCCCTTCCAGCTGCCATCTCCAAAGGTGTTATCCCCTTAGGATGCTTTTGTTATGCTTTTAACACATAGCAGGTACACGGTGCAAATTAGATGGGCAGGTATTAGCCTGTGCTCTAGTGCAGAATGGTGGTGTCGATGACTGGCTGCTTTCAAGGGAACTGGGAACATTGCTTTGTCTTACACATGCTGGGACACTAAGCACACTCCAGTCCTTGGAAGGTGTCTCAGAGTTTGCTAATTATTGCATTTGTCATTTTGTAGCTGTAACCTGAGTTCCTTTAATCCTTGGAATACCAATTCCTCGGATAACATCATCATCAGCTTGTACGGAAATCCTCTGATATGCGACTGCCAGCTCTCCTGGCTGCTCTCCAAGCCCAAGAAAGTTGTGCTGCAAAAGTAAGTGGGTTCAAGGAGTTTAAGTAATGCTTTTAAAACATAACTTGAATATGTCATTTATTTGGAGACCAAACACTCGCTATCATCTAAGTTATTCAAATTCCTTCTGTGTTTTTCCCTTCTACAAGAGGTAGAAATGCAAAGTAAAGTCCCCCTCAGGGACAAAGTGTGGCTGAATTATACTTGAACAAAAGTACTTGGACAAAATGTGATGGGCACAGCAAAGAACAGTATAAAGTGTTGTCACTCGTGGAATGTACTTTAGGATGAGAACAGTTTGTTTTCCCTCTATTTCGGTTCACATTTCTCTGTTAGCTGGAGATAAAAGATGACCTGGTTTGGTGGCCCTGGGGAGCCAGCACTGGGAGCGGGAACTGAAAGACTGCAAGAACTTCAGCACATCATTTTCTCCTTGTATTCCCAAAGCCTGCATCAGCACAGGCAGTCAACAAACCCCCTTGCAAATAGCACCACTTGTCACCTATTGTTTCCATGCTCTCCTAGGGTTTTACAGAATAATTACAATAAACTGTACTTAAAAGAAGTGTTTTGCATATGTATGATATCTCTGCTGTTTGAAAGGCCACCAAGAAGGTTTGTCAGAGAGAGCAGGGAAGTAGATTGTTTCTTGACAGGATGGGCTTAGCAGTTGCATCCTCTTCAAAAACGTGCCAAGTCTGAGTAAAGAACTTACTCAGACATTGTAAGGCTTAAAGAAAGAGCTGAGCCATTTAAAAGCATGTCCTATGTCAGTACAGCTCCAGCTGCCTAAACCAGCTGGTTTAAGGATCTTGGGGACCCTGTAACATCTCTTGTGTGTTCCTTCTTAATGTAGCATTAGAGTCTGACCTTCATGACAAGTTGCCCTGACCCATCACTCTTGCTAAGGTTTGCAATCCTTGTACCAAAGGATGCTTCCTCTGAGGCAAAAGATATTCCTGCACCTTAGAAAAACTAAAAGCCAGTCAGCTAAGCTCCCAGTGCTGTGGAAAGCCATCTGCCAAGCACAGAACTACTGTTAAAACAACCTAGCTTTGGTCTAGGTTGCAGGTCTTCCTTAATGTAAAGGCTGGTTTTGGACAGCAGGTTGCCAATTTCAACCCAAGCAGCCTTACAGAAGCCTTTTATGTACTTGTGGATCATGTCTATTCTACCTTGTCCCCTCTGCAGGGCTTGGGAGACTTTCTGCTACACATCCCAGGAAGATTGGGGCAGACCTTCAACATCTTTGTCACTGCTAGAGCTCTACAACAGATGCCAGGCTGAGAGAAACATTACGCTGCCCGATTCAAACACACCCTCTCCCACACATGGTGCTTTCAGCCTCAGCAGTTACGATGCCACTACTGTAGTAACAACAACAGACTCTGCCCCACTAACCCAAGACGCTTATATCAGCTCCCTAATTCAGATGAACGTAATGAGCGCAACAGCAGCCAAGCCAACTGAGCTGGTGCTCACAGAGGCCTCCCACAAGGAGGAGGCAGTTTCTGAATCCATGAGCACCCACGAGGAGGAAGCAGTTTCCCAATCCACAAGCACCCACAAGGAGGAGGCAGTTTCCGAATCCACGAGCACCCATAAGGAGGAGGAATCCATGAGCACCCACAAGGAGGAGGCAGCTTCTGAATCCATGAGCAATCCTCCTTCCTTTGCGTCTGTAACCACCTCCCTGGGTTTTCTCAAATTGTTCTATGATCAGTCCTCAGATCATGGCTCCACGAATCAAACTGAAACAGATCAGCTAAAGAGAGAGCTCAGAACAACCACCGCGACGTTTCCCCAGGAAGGCACAGCCAACCAGCCCACGAGTGATTATTCTACCACAACAAAGGGAAGCCCCAATGCCACTGACCATTATCTTCACTCCTTTGCCCTTTATGCTGAGGAAGGTACACCACAAACAAGCCTTCCACAGCTGAACTCCACAAAGACCAGTGCTCACTCACAGCCTGCATCCACCAGATCTCTGATACACTATGTGGATGACTACGATTACGACGAACAGTCAACGCAAACCCCAGTGCAAGTGCCATACACCTCCTGTGACTACAATCCTTGCAGGCACCTTCAGAAGCCATGCAGTGAACTTCAGAGAGAATCCAGATGTTTATGTCCTGGCATGTCGAGGGAAGATGAGGTTCCAGATGCACCAAGGCTCAGAGAGGTGTCTGAAGTTACAGACAGTTCTGCACAGATACGCTGGTGTGCCCCAAATTCAGTTGTTCACACCTATGAGCTGATGTTTCATGCCCAAGGCAACGAGGACAGACAGCTTGTCCTGGACAATATTTATTCCACAGCAAGGCAGCACACTCTGTATAATCTACTGCCATACACCACGTACCACATTTGTGTGACTGCTTCCAACAAAGCAGGGTCGAGCCAGACAGCAGTGCAGGGAATTCCAGGTAATTCGTGCACCAGGTTTAAAACAAAGCCCAGCTACAAGTCTGTCTTTGCTGCTCTGTCTGCAGCAAGTGGACTCTTTCTCATTTCCACAATTATTTTGTCTGTATGTCTGTGTAAGGCATGTAAAAAGCCTCAGAGTGAGCAATATGGTACACACTTGGTCTCTTACAAGAACCCAGCATTTGATTATCCGTTAAAACTACAAACCAGTAATTAGCTCTGGGTGATTGTTCTGCACATTCAAAGCTCATTGTCTCTCATCACCTTGGTATGTTTGCCTGAAACTCTCCAAACGTCCTTCAGCAAAACTATGAGACATCACTTCACAGCCCTTATGTTTCTAAGGGAGAGAAAACACACAAAACCTAATGATGATGTTAGTCAAACAGAAGAAAGTCTTTGGACTCGGTCATGTGCTAAGCAGCAGCAAACCTGGACACTGACCTTGAAGAGCTGTTTTCATGATCACTTACAAACACACCAGCATGCTTTTCATACAGTGAGAGGCTGCTTTGCCAGCTGTCTGCCTCCAGCCGCTCTCATGGATACAGTGCCAAGAGCCATGATCCAAGATGCATCTAGCTTAAGCAAGATAGACTCTGCTTTTATTCTTATAAGTGAAGTTGGGCTTTCAGTTTCTTCTAAGGTCCATATAAAGGTATTGCCCCAAAAGAGAGTATTACTGGAAGGAGAGAAAGATCTCTTTGGGCTGAGTGGCAAGGTGCTGTGTGGGTCTAACTCCATTAAGTAACTCCAGGCACTGCAACTGCTGAGCACAAGCAGTTCAGGAGAGAGAAAGATAAAGATTAATTGTAAAAAAGGACAGTGCAGGATCCTTAGGACAGGAATAATTGTTTTGTTCTGACTTGTATGACGTTTTCTACAACTGAGGCTCCTGAGTGCTACCACAACACCATCTTACAGGCAGTGAGAAGTTTGCAGTACAGCAGTAGCCCACAGAAGGGCACATTAGCATTTGCTTCAGAATTGATTTTAAGCAGGGATGATTGCTCAGTCCTATCTACAGATTTAGCAAGCTGACAATTTACCTCCTACAGAGGCAAAGAGCCAAGTAATGAAACAATTTAATGTGCATGTTGCTGAGACTTGAAAAACTGAAATCCCATCCACTCACAACAGTTATGCAGACATTTTTCAAACGTACTTTTGGGTGCTAACTTCTGCTACAGAAATCGTAAGATGCTGAGAATCCCAGTTCTTCAGCAGCTTTGAGCTTCCCATTAACATTCAAAGATGTTTGTGTGTCTCGATACTTCCTGTTCAGAGACCCATAGGTTTATGTTCCAGTGGCTGCGTGTTTCTGCTGCTGTACACTGCTGTATAGAGACAAGATGTAAACTCCTTCCCGATGTCAGAAAGCAGAAGATGCTGTACAGTGTAAAAGAGTCTCTGTTCTGTTTATTTGGGGTTTTTTAATGCTTCCAGTATTAATGGAAATAAAAGCTACAGAGTTGAGCTCTGGTTGTTAAAGATCTAGATCTTTGTGTTGTCTTTACCATCTGCAACGTTTAACCTGAGAAATTAATTGAAATATTTTGTGTTTTGGAACAAAGTTTGAGCATATAGCAAAGTAATGCTTTTATTATGGTAAACTTGTGTTATGTCCTAAGAGCTTTCGTTTTGTATATGTATAAGGTGGCTTGTGCCATCCTCACCACTACAGCTCACAGTCCTCTCAGGCAAGTTTGTCCCTTACCCTATACCAGTGCTGGGAATGACACCATCACTCATTGCAAATTTCTGCATGTCCATCCTGAGCTGCTGAGCTTGGCTGAGCCCCATGACTCAAACTCACAAGAGAAGTGACACACAAATGGAGAAGTCAGGATGGCGTCACCCTTCACTTTGAAAATCTCTTTTCTGTTCACATTCTGGTGGTTCAGTCTTTTCTTTGCTTGGACTTAGTTTCTCATCTTTATTTCTGGCCTGTTTTTTCCTGCATTTTCTGGAGACTAGTGAACAAGCACAGGTGCCAAACTTCACTTGAAGTGAGCAGGGACCACCCCAAACTGGAGCAGAGATCATACACTCCCTTGTGTTTGTCCAGCATAGCTCTAGGAGACATTGACTGGGGTCTTTAGTATTACCAGAAACAGAAACAAAGGAAAGCAAAACAGATTTGTGAATCTCGGAGTTTGTTTTACTAATGACCAACTTCAGTCTGTTGTCTTCCCCCCCCCTCCTTGAATCAGTGCTTCTTGTCCTTCACTTTTCCCGATACTTGTGCTGCAACCACTCTTCTTTGAATATATCCTATATGCACTCTGAAATACTTTGCAAGTTACAGAAGCTAATGCCTTTATTCTGCCATACTTCAAAAATTCCAGCTTGGATAAAAAAACCCATCTCTGTTTCCACCCAGAACTTGTGTGTCTGGTAAATAGCTGCTGCAGCCCAAGAACAGGTAAAATGACAGTTACCCAAATCAAAAAAAGTAAGTATTCACGTATAAAACCTTTCTCTGAAAGCACTGCCTGTTGTTAGTTCTTAAATCCATTGTACACTTCTAGAAAAACTGAATCACCACATTATCCCCCCTGGACTTTTTGTTGTAGCTGCTCCTACTGATTTAGAAAGCCCTGAAAAGCAAGCAATGTTCTAATCAATAGGGAAAAGTTATCCTGAAGCCCATTTGCTGGCTTCTACATAATCCAAATATAACTGCAGAAAAAACTTAATGCCACCCCCATTCCCCAGCCTCAGAACACAACTAATAACCAGTTTGGAGGTTTCCTGTATCTTCATTACACTGGATGGACACAAGCAGTGGAGCTGGCACTCCCAGTGCTCCTTGCTTAGAACTGGGGCAGTGACAGCAACCAGGCAGCTGAACGGAAACTTGCCCACCCACTCGGAAAGCGATGTTTGAAACCTGCCCAGCTTTGCTCCGCCTGGTGGTTTCTCCCCCTCTTCCTGTTCGCACTAAACAGCCAATCCTGTTGTACCTCTAACTCCAAAGATACAAACCTTTGGCAGCGTGACTGGGATACCCAAATAGCTCCGAAATGGTTTTAAAAGGTAACAAAAGCCAACCCATTAAAAACAAATTATAACTAGTAATCTACTTACTGTTTCACTGTTCAACTCGTCCTGTTTCTCCACAAGAGGAAGATCACTTGGAGGAAACACAGAGAGCATTTAAATATAGTTTTAGAAGAGCTTGTGTAATTTTTTTTCATGGCTTTTCTTTCTAAGAAGAAACTATTATCTGCATTCCTGAGAACCTTCTCCATTCACTTGTCAAGGTCTTTCTTCTTTGTACAGAACCAAGTTCAAGTAAAGGAAGTCCAAAATAGCCAACGGTGCATGTGGGTGCCTCTCCTGGGTGTCATGGTGGAAGTGCATGTTGCTCTAACTCAGCATATGAAAATCAGTCACTGAGTCTCATGGACTCTCCCAGCAGAAACACTCTGGGAAAAGGAGCTGATCCCTGAAAAGGCCTCCATACAGAGAATCTCCAGCTCTCTAATGGCCAGAACCCACACAGGTAAAGGCCTTGCTGTTGTGAGGGGACAGAGAAGGACCACCTTGTCTTCAGTGCAACAAATGCCATTTAGAGAAGCAGTCACCAAGAGCCCTGTCGTGGGCAGCAGAAGCAGGTGGGTGCCCAGAGCAGCAGGATGAGGTGCTTCAGCCTGATCCATCTCAGTGCTAGCACATCTCAGTGCTAGCAAGTCCTTGCTTTTCAGAGTGGTCCCCGGCCAGAGGCATGAGGGGCATTGAATGGACCAGCTGGGAGATGATGCAGCCCAAGGCAGGGAGCTCACATCACACCACTGGCTTTATCAGCCTCTTTGTGAAGGGATGCAAAAATCAAACCTCCATGCTTGCTTGGCAAGCACTGCACAGGCACAGACATACTCCTCTGCAGAAAAACGCATTCATGTGGTGTTAGAAACAAGGAAGCCTCTGAGGGTTCAGGGTCTTGCTTGCCAAGAAGCATGTGATTCGCACTTGAGCTGTGAAAGACAGAGATATTTATCACAGGTGTGAACACGTCTCATGTTTGTGGAAACAGATACTCATAAAAGAACATGTTTAAACTCTCGGTGCTTTTGCTTTTTATCAGCTCTCCAAAGTATGCAGAGTTTGTTCTGAAGCAGGGCAATATATCACAACAGTAATTCCAATCTCTTTAAAAAGTAATCAAGCAGGGCAACAAATAACAATATTATTGCGAAATATGTTCAGAAAACAACCCCTTACAGGGAGAGGCTGGTGTTCTGCTGACACCTAGAGGGAGAAGGTGGAATCCTCTCCCCAAGTACACCTCCACATGGAAATACCCGGCTTCTTCCCCAAAGAACTTCAGCCTGCACCCTACAGACTTACACTACCCATGTGCTCGCTGCTGTGTATCTTCACCTACTAACTTCCGAATGGAAACAAAGCAGAAATACTAACGGTAGCAACACTTCCATTCCCACTGATTGTTACTCAGCAGCTTATCTGTCCCTGTCTCTAGTTCTTTTTGTAGCTTTATGACCAGGAATTTCTCTGCCAACTTGTCACTGCTAAGCAAAAATGTGTATTCCTTCTTAAGAGCAAGGAGGGGAATACTGTCTGGGAAAAGCAAACCTGGTAAATCACTCTACAAGTGCAACAAGGTTTTTAATATTGTACATTTTGGAAGCAGAGATCAGATCCCATTCACTGCACTTACAGGAAAAAAAAAAAGCAAGGATTTGTTGGGGTTTTGATTCAACACAGATAAAGATCAGTAACAGGTAAGTATGTTTATATTACCCTATATCTTGAATTTCATTTTGCATATCATATCACTGGGTAGTATTACAGTAATTGGATGAGGATCTTCTAAGCAACTCTTGTCTGCTTCAAAAACCACTGATGATTCAACTGATGCTCAAGGATTCTGTAGATCCAGAGCACAGTGGCAACTTGTACAACCCTGGGCAGACAAATGGACCACACTCTGTGCTGTACCTCAGTACCCAGGCAGTATCTCTAGCCAAATGTAACATCTCTGCAACATCTGGTTACTGGGTACATGAGCAGATCAGTGCTCTGGGCCCACAGATACATATGATTGATCTGCCCATAGGCAAGATGTAGGGGTTTGCATGCCTCAGCTATAGCACCTCTGAAGACTCGGGGCCTGCTAAGAAAGCATGAGTTGACCAACTCTCACTTCAAGCTGACATTTCCTATGCCACAACATGTTTTTAAGAACACTTTGACAATGTAGCTACCTTTAAAGTGCAGTCTTCAAAAAGAAAAGGTCTGGATCCATAGGAATCCCTTATAGCAAACCCTTCACAGAATCAGCAATGGTTAGTGCCTTAGCAGAACAAAATCACTATGAGTATTTTTCTTTCCAAACCACAGTGCAGCACTGGTTTTTGTGTTGCTACTTGATCCTCACACTTCAGTGCTGAAGAACATTAACTACAAGTAGAGGTAAGAAGTTAATATTCATATGGCACCCTGTCTTTCCTGACATACTACTACAGTGTGTGTCTTCATTTTTGCTAGACCCTTTCCTGAAAGGTGAACAGCTTTTTCAACTGTTTACCATGGCTTTCAGATTATATATTTTTATATATATAGATATTTAAAAAACATAAGGGAGAAAAAAAACCCTCAGAAAATACCAACAAGAAATGGAGGGAGCATGAGAAAGGGGCCAAAAATAACGTCTTCACAATTCATAGGCCATTGGTACACTCACAGCAGGAGAGAACCAAAGAAAAATCAAAAGAAATCAAGTAAACGAATCCCAAGGAAAAAAAATATCACGAAGCCCAGGACCCCTCATTCACTGTCTCGTCCAGAAGGTGGAAGCAGCGATGCAGCTATCCCTGCCATGCAGGTGGGCACAGAGCTAGCAGCTCTGGCTGGGCTCTAAGCAGCGCCCAGACACCAAAAGCGATTGATTCTGGGATGAAACTCCAGATAGAAAAGAAAAACCAGAGTAATCACACACTCGGCGTTAGGTAGAGACATTCTTCTCTGAAAAACTAAACTGTACTGCTGTGTAGCATATTCTGTGCTGGGAAGGCACAAGTACTGTGCTTATTAAACGTTTAGAGGCTACTCGCTGTTATCAGAACGTGATTAGGTAATGGTACTTAATAACTCGGATAAGGCCATTAGGTGAAATGATGTCACCCTCCCTTTGGCAATCAGTCCTCATGCTGTCACCACTGCTGCCTTGAGAACACTCGGCAAGATAGCTCCAGGAAAAAAGGAATAAAGGACACCACTAGACTAATGCTCATGTCCAACCTGACCTAAGTGCAGTAAGTAGTAAAGACGCACATCCCAGGCGTTTTCACAGAGATGCAGGTATTCCCAGAAGCCCCATTTTGTCCTAATTACGTGTTAGGTGTCCACTGATGATATTTGTGCGGTGATGATATTGTGCTGATATTGTGCTATTCATGTTGCTCCTGTTGCAGTAGAACTAGCAAGGTCCACTTGGTATTAGGACACCATTTGACAAGATGCTGTACAAACAGTGGGTAAAAAAGTTTATCATCTGACTGCACCAGACTGGAAAGAGTCAGGGAGGGAATACCAAGAGACAAAGAGATGACATGATCCACCCGGAATCACAAGCACTGTGTACAACAGTGACTGTCAAAAAGGTTTCATGCTGACAGCAGTTCATCACTTCTGCCTGAGCAAAATAGACCTTTGAAAGCCACAGCAGTACTGTGCTACTGACAAACATCCCAGAAGGACTCAACTCTGTCCTCACTGTGCCTTTAACTCAATATCCCTCTTCTCTGTGCAGCTGCCTATTCACACAAAGCCAGAAAACGCAGAGTTTCTACCACAGTGAGTCAGAACTGGCTGTAGGTCCAAGTCCTATTTGAAGGACAAACACTAAACATGCAAATCTCATTTTTTCAAGACACTAAGCTAAAAAAAAAACCATTACAACTCCAGGATCACGTGTGTGGGTGTTCTCTGTACAATTTGTTATTGCTTCACTGCTCCTTGGGAATGCTGGAAAAGGTCAGAACACCCAGAAATGATGATAGGAGGGTAAGAAAAGCACTATCATGTGTAGGCAATTCCAAGTCTAAATTCAGCTTTGAAACAAAGCTGGAAGTGCTGGTTTTGAACATGACCTAACAGCAAATTTGTTCCTTTGGGTCTGCTGTCTGAAACCTCAGCCTTCACAAAGTTAACTTCAACAGCAAGTCTGACTGATGTTAAGGCATCTCAGGTAACTCTCCCACAAAAAACATCGAATTACAAATACCTAAGAAATGTCTCTCCACAAACCCCTGCCTGGATTAATGTTAACAACTGAGATGCAGGTCAATGGGACATTGCAGTAACAAGCTTAACCATAACGCTGCCCCTAAGAACAGTAGTAAAAATAAATAAATAATCTCTATTTCACATGGGATGAAGCAAAAACCTTTAGCAGCCAAAGCCCTAAATAGAACTCAATAGCTTGACAGGCCTACCTATCTGCTCAGCTCAATTACAGATAGCAGACACAAAAGTAGTAAAACATAATGCCTGCTCCAGGTCAGTTGCCACGCAGTGACACCTTCAAATCTGCAATGACCCAAGATCAAACCAAAGCCTAGCCAAGGAGTTTCTGTTGCACACAGAATGAGGCAGATGAAGATGACAGTGGATGAGAACCACCTTTATATCAGCCAGATGACTCCTTTTAAATCCAGTGCAAACCTGATCGCACAAATGCCTATGAAAGCCTCAATCCTTACTCTGTCCTGGATCCCAGCTCTAGAGAGGCAACCCTGCCAGACCAAAAGTATTAGTAAGAAGGTAGCCACTAGCCACAGCAGCCCTAAACTTAGCTCAGCAGCTTGTTACGTACCAAATGAAAATCCAGGCTCTCCACCCAGCAATGGAACAAACTGCAGCTCCAAATGATTCCCAACACTAGAGGGGCTGGTTTGCCAAACACAGAGCTATGTGTAACAGGGTATGTGTCGCAGCATTAGATCTAACCTTGATTTCCTTCAAAATCCTGAAAAACAGCCTTCCAAAACCTAAAGGGGGCCTACAAGAAATCTAGAGAGAATGTGTTTGATGATTTTGAAGGTGATATAAAGCCAGGTCAAGGCTCTTACTAGTAAACCTTTCCCCTGTTTATGACCTGGATGTATCTCTACTTTTATATGTAAAACTGTTTTCTACTCTGCCTATTAAAAATTGAATATAAAAGGGCAAAGACCATTCACTTCCAAAACCTTCTCTCCATAAACAGCCTCCGACAAAGAGCAGTTATCTAACCTTCAATACTGCATAAATCCAGAGAAAAGAAATCAAAAACAACTATTAAAAATGGTTTAGATGTGAAACAATGTGACTATGGAGCCTTTTTCCCTTCTTTCCAACAACAGAACTGCCCAAATGCTTGACTTTCTTTATATCACCACACAAAGCTGTTGCTGGCACTAGAAAACTGCTCACCACGAGGACATGTTTCACTTGCAGTGAGCTCCTGATACAGATGCAGATAGTCAGGAATGGAAAACAAGCTCAAGAGCTGGCATCCTTGGCCTGCTTCTGACAAAGTACTGTCTCAGCAGCACCTCACTAGCGCAGGAACATGTTTCTTGTATAACTGTCTCTACATAGGAGCACTTCACTGGTGCTGCCATAGTATGAATCCTGACTTCTCACATCCAGTCAGAAAGAGAAATGCCATAAAAACCTGTATGGTTTAGATATTGGGCATTTTTCTCTCAGTAACAGCTTTTTTGTGCTTTACTTTGTGTCTCTTTCATCACAGTACAAAATTAATCCACTTTGTGGATTCAAGTATGTGCTTCACACCTACCTAATCCTTATGATGTTTGCATTCTGTTCAAGATGGAGGATAGCATTTAAACAGCTATTTAGAAATCCCCAAGAAGACAAACGTACAGAACCTTCTTCTACCAACACAGTAGTTGAGGCAAGATCACCCTAAGAGGTATAAGCTATCTTTCACACTAATGTTATTTTTATTGATAATAAATCCTACCTTCTTACAATGGTGACACAGCTGAGATGAGTCCCTCACACATGGGAAGCTCAGCGTATTATGAAAACATACATTGCTTCTGTCTTCTCCTGTAATTCAACTCTAACTTCGCTTGCTGATAAAGCTACCGCTTAAGTCCCCTTTTTGGCAACAAATTCTACAAAACATAAACCAGTCAGGTGCTCAGACCCTACCCAGAACAGCAGGGGTGGCAGAGCAGGTCTTGGGCTTAGGAGGGAAAGAAAGTAGAAAGAAAACAAAGGCAGAAGACCGGGTCTGTCTAGCCCTGGGTGAGAGCAGAAAGGACACCGAGTTACTGCTGCGCTCCATCCACCACTAGTTTATGTGGCACTGCTATCAACTGCTTTGCAACAGCCCCCTGTGAAACGTTCCTAACTGTGCAGCTGAATTCCACACAAGCCGTGCAGAGACAAGTAAGGCGAGCCCAGCGATGAAGAGCGTTGTCCCACCCCACAGCTCCGGCTGCCCTCAGGAAACGCCCTCCCTCAAGGAGCCCCGCCTTCAGCAGCGAGGAAACCCACTCCTGGGCTCTCCGTGGCCCCAGCTCCTGC
>NW_009924332.1:0-23130 GCF_000696875.1 Nestor notabilis | reverse complement strand
GCAGCTCGGTCGTTGCAGGCGCTTGTGGAGGTGGTCTTCCGAGCACACGGTCACTGCCGCAAAGGGAACTGATAAAAACTCCCAGTAAAAGCTTAGAGCAGCCAAGGGTTGTAGGATTGTTAACAACGGTGCGGGTGTTGGCATCCAGTGCATCTGAAGTAACTGAAGTGGGGTTTTTTTGTTATTAGAATGAAAATGAAGTATTGATCTTATAGTGTCTTTCACTGTGGTATGACAGCATCCTTTTAGCTTAGCTGTATTCCTTGGTAATCACAGTAAGACATCTGATGTCAGTAGCCCTTAGCCAACAAAATATTGCATACCAGACACGCTTCCAGAACTAAAGAGCATTTGCAGTGTAAGACCGACTAAAAAACCAATCTTTGTAACGTACCATTTGGTTATTTGATGTGCTTTCATGTAAAGGCAGAACTATTCCACAGTTAACCTGTTCATTAACCTGCTGGAGAAGGCAACCAAGACTAATTGGAGGGGACACACATACACACGAATGAACAAAATAGACAATCCGTCCAACCTCCAAACTTGTTGCAGAAATACCAGAAACTTAGCCTGTTTTACTCCGTAGAAAAGCTGATGGACTTGGTTATGACATAGTATTTTCCAGTGCATAGAGAAAAGACAAGAGGCAGGTGGGCACAAATTCAAACACAAAAATTTCAGCTTAAATGTAACGATATAAAAATAGACTGTAAGAATCACTGTAGGAGTGGTCCATAATAGTGATTTTTAGAAATACTGTAATGGTGAAACAGGTTGACCAGCGAGATTGTGGAGTCGCTACCGCAGCCCTTTCTAGTTCACCCTGATTGGAGCAGGGACTTGGATTAGGCAATTGCAAGTGCTCCCCTCCAGAGTACTCTTTGTAGGGAACTCCAGTCCAGGTTTTTCTGAGCTGGTATTTAATGTTATCCCTTGTAAATTTCTAGTACTCCCTTTCTCTTGTATATATACAGAAGAAAAAAAAAAAAAAGGCAAAAAACCAAGCCAAACTTGAATAAGTTTCTGGTTTTGCAGGTTGTAACATAGTGGATGGAAAACCTATGTATATGGGTCTTACGTAAATTACATTTCTAACCTTCATTAGCAGCTGTTCGTGCATGTGAAAAGTTAAACTTGGAACCATTTCAAGTCTTCTGTTTACATTAATTGCATGTAATCGTTCTTTTTATATTATTTTACATTGTTAGTTTTTGTGCATGTTCAATTCTGTGTTGGGCTTTTTTCATTGTGATCCTTAAAGTCACTGTCAACTAATTTTATTTTAAATTGTTTAGAAACACATAGCTCATGGCCTGGTCCCTGCTGCTACCATAGCTCCTAAACCTGCAGTTCCCCGCACCCCTCCCCCTCGTAGTCCAAACCCTTCTCCAGAAAGGCCCAGGTAGGTGTCGAATTCTTTGTTTTGTTATGTTTTTTTCTTCATCAACTTCAATAGCACACTAGAAAAGCATGATCAGAAGAATTGCATGTCCTCGTTGCAGTATTTACGTAAACCTTTTCATAAATAGAATACATTTTTAATTGGGGCAGTTTCCTTCTTTGGATTTTAAAGATTCCTGTTTTTCTTCCACTCCTAAGCATGCTGAATAACTAGGACAATGACCATTATGAATATATAACTTAGTATAAGTCTGAGTCAATTAAAGACAAATTAACTGTTTAAAGTTAGGGCCATTTTGAATTTGGCTACAGTAGAGTGTAGGACTGTAGCTGTATTAGTACCACGAGTCAGGAAATCTTAGCTCATTAGAAATGCATAAATTTAATGTAACTAACATGTCATTTTATTGAATATTAGGAAAAGCAGGGACTTAAAAAAACTGGTATGTAAAACCATGCTGGATTGGATTTGAATTAGCTGTATAGGAAAGTTGCGTAATTAGAAAATAGGACTTCAATTTTCTATTCATTTTTAGTTTCTGACAGTTTATTTGTTTTCTCTCTGTTTGGTTCAGTTCTTGTTGTCTTCCTTGGTCTTTCTAGTGTCTGTAACATTCCTACTTAATCCTGGTTCATTTCTTCTTCCTTTTTGACCTCCAGTTGCTGTTACTTCTTTTACAGTCCTCACCAGTTCTCTCCTTTAGTCTTTGTTCCTACTTGTTTTCTCATCTTCATCTTACTCTTCCCTATTCTCTGCAGCATCCCACAAATAGGCATTTCTGTCTACTTGTATTTGCCCTACTCTGCAGTGTGCCAGCATTTATTAACAGCTTCAGTTACCAGTAAAAGGTTCAGAGTAGGGAATAATGGAAACTAGAAAGCAAAATAACAGAATATGGAACACTTTTTCAACACAATGCCAGGTAGTACTGTTATGGCTAAAGTGAATGCTGCGTACTGTAAATTATCCTTGTCAGTTTGGTGAATGTAACTCAGTATATTCCATGATTTTCATGCATGTGATTTGGAAAAGCCAGTAGGTATTGTACTTTACTCTTTAGGTAGCTGTGTTACAATAGCTTGCTCAATTTTGTGCTTTACTTTGGGAGTTTTGTTGTTTATGCCTGTTAACTGTGAACATTTTGCTTTGCTTAAATAGTGAAAACATTTTGCGAAGGAATAAAGCATAAAATGTGGAGCACAGAGGAGACATCAATATTGTTTCATTGCTTTCTTCTGTTTCCTTCCAGATCAGCTCTAGCAGCTGCTATCCTTGCAACAACACTAACAGGGCGCACTGTTGCTATTCCTCAGCCTCGGCAGCGATCACTTTCTGAAAGTGATTCCACCTACGTGGAACAAGAATGTTTTGAACCATATGCAACAGTCACAGGGATCAGAATGGGGTAGCGTATACTTTGTGGTTTGATACCTTGTATTAGAAATAGAATCTGCCAATGATAAAATTTTACCACAGAGTTAGAGCAAAATCCTGCTGTTATAGCTACTGAGTTTTACTCATCATATCATAAATTATGTCTGAAGTATCTGCAATCCTTACTGCTTTTCTTATGAAGTGTTGTTATGCATACAGTGTTCACTGTATGCATGATGTGGAGATTTGGATTGTACAGCAATCACATGTAAGACCATGTATTATTTCTGCCAAATGGCGATCAATTACACAAACAGTTAATCACTGAGTAATCATCTGAATTACGTCAGATATTTCGTTTGTGCTCAAGAGTTATTTCAGACTCTTCTTCCAGTAGAGTTAGCAGCTGTCGACCTCTGATCTGGCATTCTTTTTAAGATAGAGAAGAAAATGTAGCTCCAGTGTTAATTATTTTAAAGCATACACATAGGCTAGATTCCTCATTTGCAGCTAACAGAAGCTTAGGTGTCTGTTTGTCTTTGCTATTTTGAGTTCTTGTGTGTATTGTAAGACTATAGTTCTTCCTTACTAATGTTTATTTTTATGGAAGAGTAAGCAATGCTAAAACAGACTTCATGCTTTCTACTTGCAGGCCCAACTGGAAATTTGATGGCAGTGACAGATCTCCTGTGCAGTCCCTGGAAATATCAGGCAATTATGGTGAGGATGAGGACATGGATACCTATCTTTCAGATGGTGAGAAAGAGGCAGAGGCCAGCTCTCAGAGTAATGAGAAAAGAGGAGAAAACGCTAGAATTGATGCTGTTTATGCTGTTTCTTGCAAGAATAAAAAGGTAGGATTTTCAAATGCATTAATTCCTTTACCATGTTTTAATATATTCATGCAAATATTAAATATTTCTAAGGCTTTTTGTTATCCTATTCTTCAGACATTTAGTCAATTTTTATTTCACATCCTTCTTTTTGTGGTTCCTTTACTCCTACATGAGTTTGGTCTGTTCATCTTCTCAGATTCCATATCCCTGATTATTGGGTCCCTTTTCTTACCAGGAAAACACTGGCATTGTATATAATAATTGTGCATAATTTAGTCTTGTCAAATGCCCAATATTTTATGTTGAGCGTAACAGTTACATAAGTAGGTTGTTAAAAGCAATAAGAACTTTACTTTTAAATGGTTAACGATTCAGTATTGCGCTAATGAGCAGAGACGTAGAGATGGGGTATTTAGAATCAAACAAAGTAATTGTTGTCTTGAAGACCACTGGAGTTTTTCTATGTTACAATTTTGGATTCTCTTAACAAGCAATAACAAGCAATGAGCAGCTTAATACTGCTAAGCCACATTTAAAATTCAGTCCGAAATTATGCAAAATTTTACTAAAGAGGAAGAAGTAATCGAATAGTAAAGAGGCAATAAAATGCTATGTATGTGGAAGAAACCAGAAAATACCTCTAACTGAAGAGATAGTAGTCAGTGAGAGGAGGGAATGAGGGGTAAAAAAAGGGAGTGAGTGGAATATGTGGGACTCTTGTATGCCGTCAACAGGGGAAAAACAGTGAAGGCAGTGTTAAAAATTATTCTTGAATCCCTCAGTGCTGTGATATAGTAGATAAATGGTAGACCATTTATTAAGAGCAAGTTTAGTTAGGTGCAACACAGCAAATAAGCAAATGTAGGATAATTTCACAGGGTCTTGTGACTGAATAAGGTGACGGGGAATATTTGCCCTGTGCACTAAATGGCTATCATAGTTTCCTACCTCCCATTGATCATTGTAAGGTTTATATTTTATATTTTATATACATAGAGCCTTAAAACAAAAAAAGAGTATGTCTTATAATTTATTGTCTTAAAATATTGGAGTAGAATTCCAAGTGCAACTGGGACAGTAGTATACTAAACGTTTCATACAGATGTCGTCAAGACACATAGTGTTACCATGATTTTGGCATGTCTTATTTTTACATAGGAAGAGTTTCCACCATCTCCTGGTACACATGCTGAAAAGAAAGACGTGCCTTCTCATGAAACTGAGTTTCAGGTGCTGGTGGATGAATCAAATGTGCAAATAGAAGGTAAATAAGCTTACTTTAAGTCAAAATGACATACCTTTTAAGGCCCTTATTTCCTGTTATGAAAAAAATTATTATATAGTATTACCTTCTAATACAGTGTGCCCTCTCATATAGTATGCCTCTACTCTGCTTTGCCCCTCTATTCTGCTTTTATGAGACCCCACTTGGAGTACTGTGTGCAGTTCTGGGGTCACCAGTATAAGAAGGACATGGAGCTGTTGGAGCAAGTCCAGAGGAGGCCACGAGATAAGGGGGATTGAGCACCTCCCATATGAAGACAGGCTGAGAAAGTTGGGGCTGTTCAGCCTGGAGAAGAGAAGTTACGTGGAGACCTCAGAGCAGCCTTCCAGTATCTGAAGGGCACCTACAAGGATGCAGTAGAGGGAGTCTTCATCAGGGACTCTAGTGGATAGGACAAGGGATAATGGGTTTAAACAGAGGAGGTTCAGGTTAGATATAAGGAAGAAGTTCTTTATTGTGAGGGTGGTGAGGCACTGGAACAGGTTGCCCAAAGAAGTAAATGCTTCATCCCTGGCGGTGTTCAAGGCCAGGTTGGACAGAGCCTTGGGCAACAGTTTAGTGTGTGGTGTCCCTGCTCATGACGGGGGTTGGAACTAAATGATCTTAAGGTCCTTTCCAACCCTAACTATTTTATCATTCATTTTATTAAAAAATATATATTCCTTTTAAGAAAAAGGAAAGAAATGCTACTAAATACTTAGCCATTTCTAGTAGTTACATAAAATTAAAAATCTGCATAAAGAGGGAGGATTGGTCTATATTCACTCTATAACTGAAACTCCTAAACATCCACTGTCAGGCAGTGTAAAAAGAGGTGGCAGGGGGGGAAGTTTCGTGGCCTCTTTGTCTTGTCTAGTACAGCCATTCTCTACTATGTTTCTGTTGATGTATGTGGCAGAATCAATCCAGTTTATACTCTGGAAACTATTGGGAGTATTATTTATGCTCAAAAAATGAAGGGGGAAAAAAACCAAAAAAAAAATGCAGAAACCATCAATATTAGGGGAAAAAAAAAAGCTGAAGAGATAGAAGAAAACATTTTTAATCAGTCATCTTTTCTTGGGTAAAAAATTGATATCTGAAAATCAGCAGTAAGATTTTTTTTTTCCCCTTAAATGCTCAAGTAGCAAGATACCAGATTGTTTATCCTTTCTAATCCTTTCTATAGAAGTGGACAGAATAGAGAGCTGGACATGATCATCAATCTCAGGTTATCACCCTAAACTCTGAATTGTTAAACTTCACAAATCATTTTTTTGCAGGAAGTGAATGGATTAAATCAGGGACATTTGGTTCATAACTGGACCTGTCATTAGGCTGTTTTCTTGTAACAATAGACTATTGTGAAGGAAAAAAATGACAAGACAGTAAGACCAATTACGAATTTATTGCAAAGTTAACTTTTCCATTATTTTAAAATCAGAAGTGGGAATCAGAATTTGTTGCAGACCTGCAGTATGCAGTTTTGACAGAGGATGGCAGCAGTCTAGCAGCTGTTGAGTATAAGACAGGAAGCACAATAGAGTCGTTTTGGAAAAATCAGTGTTATTTTTGTGGATCCCAGTATTCTTTCAGTATTATTTCAGTGGAGTTGTTCAGAAAGAATGGATTGCTTTGAGAACCATTTGGGAACTGGATGCATTAAACTGAAAATAATGGGATATATAAAATGTTTCTAATCCCTCTTTTGCATAGTAAGTGCTGCAGATCTTATAAGTGGTCAGATTTGCACTTGGCTTGTTCAGAGATGCAATAGAATTCAGGCTCAGTAAAATCAATAAAAATGTTTCATTTGTCCTTTAGTGAACTTATAAAATAATTGTGGAAGACAGCAGTACAGCTTCATTTTTTCTGTAGTTGCATCTATACAGCATGAGGTAAAATAAGGTCTGCCATCAGTGTCCTGATACACCATGAAAGAGAGAATGGAAAGTTAGTGATGTAGTTTGTGATTTTTGTGAGGACTATCTTACATTTATTTGCAGTATATATGCTTACATATCCACATGAACCCTTATAGTTTACAGACTTAAAAATGCCTTTTTTTTTTTAATTAACTGAAAGATCTGTTTTAATTTGGCAGAAGACCAACATCTTGGCTTGAATTTAAAGGTAAGAAGATTAATTTGTAAATTTTGGGGAAAAGGGTGTCATAAAGAGCTGATAGTTTACAGTCACTTAGAAGAAAATTAATTTATTGCTACTAGGGAATATTTTTCTTCTGGAGTACAAGAATGGCTTCCATTTGAAAAAGTATGAATAGGCCATGTAAAAGTTGGGGTTTGTTAATTCATTTTTAAATAAATCTTCTGTGGTTCTTCATGTGAAGGAATGAAACTGAGAGTGAAAGACATCATATTATAGCAAGAAATGGCTATTACTGATAGTTGTCAAATTATAAGCCTGGCTTCAGCAAATTTTTATCTAATTTTCCAGCTGGGCCCATCTGCATGCTTTAATAAGCTTGAAAAAAAATACCCAAAAGTTCAGTTTCCTAGATAAAGTTGCTAGAACATTATTTACAAAAATGGTCAGTACTTCCATTGTTAAGGTCATTTTCTTCCTTCAAGTCCTTCACCACATATATTTTACATTTTAATTTATTCACTGAGTCACAGTTAGGGCCTGACAGTTTGTATCATAATTTACTATCCTAAAGTCTTATTTTATACAAACTAAGAAGTGGGAGCAATATCCATCCTGTTTGGTCAAGAAGCTTTATGCTTATGTATCTTTTATGTCAGCCATAAAATTGTTTTGATGGCTGTACATCTCTGACAGCTAAAGAAAATACTAAGTTTCGGGTGTCCACAAGTGACTGATGGTAGTGGTAAGTGGCAAAATGATGTCAAGATGCATAAATGACAAGTTGTCAATATAAAAGAAATTGTTTCAGAAGTTCTGTTTCTTAAGTTCTCCAGCAGTGATGCTGTTCAGACTACTTCAGAAAGTAATTGTTAAAGCAAATTGTCTAATTCTTTATTTCTCTGCTAGGAAGAAAAATCATTAGCTGAAAATCTGATACATGGAAAGCCTCCGCCATCCCCAGGTACTTCTGATTTTTCTATGACTTTACTACGCATTTTCACTTTAATAATATGCGTATGTGTATAAAAACTTATTTTCCTGCTAGTTTTTTCTAAGCCTAAACTGGGGGGAGAAAAGGGAGCAATTCTCCTGTACAGGAGATGAGAAAGTGGCAAGTGCTCTGTCATATGGATAAAAACAGGAGTTCCAGGATTTTTATGTTAGGTGTTTTAGACTTGTTTTGATTTTCCAATCTGAGTGACTTTTGAAATCTTAAATAAATGATTGTGAAACAATGTAATGAAGACTGGAACTCTGAGTCCCTTAAGTTTCATCTACACTAGAGAGTGTCACCATTTTTAAGTATTCCATTGCAACTGAAGTGGTAAATGTACAGTGATATGAGATGGGTGATCTATCTAGTGCGTTATTTGTGTGTTACTGCATCTATGTAACACTTCCAGGCACAGCACCTTCTGAGCTGTGTGTGTCACATGGATGGGATGTGTGCCTGTCATGAGCTACTGGGTTTTTGTTTGTTTCTGTGCTGTCCAGGTGTCCTGGGCCTTCCCACAGGAAGTTATCAGTGATCATAAGTGCCTGAAATGTTACTAAACACATTAAGCTGTCATGTGTCATCAGTTACAAGAGATAGCTCCAAATTTATATACTATGCTAGGGATCTGTTCTATACTAAGTTGTATTTATAAAATAAATATATATAAATATCTGTAAATGCTGACTGTTACTAGTATAGAGCAGTCAGCATTATCTAATAGCATATAATAGCATATATGCTGTTAGATAATGCTGACTCTTAGAAGTCTGATGGTAAGTGTAAAATCTCAGCCTTCATTTTAAGTTTTACTGGCCACATGGATGAAAGAAAAATTTGAAAGTGTGATCCATTATTACTGATGCAACAAGTATATCCATGATTTTGCAGATGATCTAAAGTTTTACTTTTGTAAGGACTGTTAAGTAACTTCTAGTCAGTAACAGATCATTGAAGCCTGTTCAGTGAAGAAGGAGGGTAAAGCTTTCATTACATCGAGGATAAAAATAAGGAGGGGTCAAGAGGACTGACTGATCCATGCAGGGTGCATACAATTCAGTGGATATTTGTGTCTCACCTCTCTAGTCACTGATGCTAGGGAGAGGGAGATCTGCTGACACTTTCTTTTCCCTATAAGGAAGGAATGTTTTCAGTGTCTGAAAGAAAAGGTGGGAGCTTGCAGCTACTTTACTATGTAGCTCTCTTTCCAGTCCACTTTTTCATTCTTTCTGGCCTTATCTTCTGGGAGCTATGAGCTGATGAATGTCTAACAAGTATCATTCATACATAATGCTCATATTAGAAAATAAATATTATAATTCGCTGAAACTCATATTCAAGTCTGAGTATCGTTTAAATACATTGTACTATGGCATTACAGATGTGTCTATACGGGCAAGACAAGCACAGGAAAATATAAGTAAAGAGAAGTTCCGAGAATTAAAACAAGAAAACTGGTCTCTGAACAAGGCATACCAGGCTATGGTCCAGCAGTTTCAGGGAACAAAACAGCAAATGGAAGAACTGCAATTAAAGCTGAAGAGACTAAAACAAGAAAACACAAGACTTAAAGAAGCTGCAGAGAAGTCGCATAGAGAAGGTCGGAGAAAAATACATAGTTTCCTTCTTTGATTTTTCTAATTTCTTACAACCTATTCTTGCAGTAGTAGGTTTTCACTCATTGACTTGAGCAAGTACCTATACAGAGTATTTTCCAAACCATATTTTCTACATGTATAGATATTTTGTCAAGGAATACTTACATTTTCATGAAAAAGAATTGCTTGGTGGTTTGAATTGTAACGTTTTCTTGTTAGTAATTTCTCATGGGCTTACTCCATTGCAGTATTCTGAGAGAAGTTCTCTTATGATTCTAGCTTACTGAGGTTTTTTCCTTACAATTTACAAATTATTGTGAACATTCCTTGAATTTTGATTGAAATTTCTTGTTGGATATTTGTTTTGATAGAGGAGGCTACAGAATTACTTTCTCTTAGACAACAAGCGCAAGAACTGATAGATGAAAATGATGCTTTGAAAAGGACGGTTCATCGTTTAAATGTAGAATTAAGTCGCTATCAAACTAAATTCAGGCCATTGGCCCAAGAAGAGGTGAGAATCTTGGTTATAAAGGCACTTTGTACTGAAGTGTCCCATCGTTCTTTGATTCATCTTAAAGTTTTTAAGACTCTTTACTCCAAATCAGCTAAATGGTATAGGTTTTTCTGAAATTTAAAATAAGCATTTATCATTAAATCTAACTTGTAAGAAGTTAGACTTTCTCCTCTAGTAATAGGATACTGAATTTCCAGTTTTGGTGACATCTGTTGAGTGTGTATTACATATGCAACACTTAATCAGAAACATAAGCTTGTTTGGGGTAATACTTGTGGCTGCAGTGAACAGTCAGTGCTTCGAAGAGTGGGAAATAATTTGAGTGTCTTTTTAAAAATCTCCTTTAGCATCTAAAACTGAGAAGTTTACCCATGAAAGGACCACCACCACCATGGCTGGTAAGTAAAGTAATATTTTCACTTACATGCTCATTCCTTTCTGAGTAAAGTAGTAGAATTTGTTTATAGGATCTAAGATATCCAGGATATTATTTAGTTGTTCTGCTGAACTATTACATACAGGTACCACATTATAAACGTTCATGTTTGTTGCATAAAAAGATGTTGGGCAAAACTTTGCAATGAAGTGTGCAGCTGCAGTTGCAGCTCCAGGCTGCATATAATCACCAGCTTTGAACTACTGAATTCAAATTAAATAGAGGTACTGTTACCCTGAGAATCATAAATACCATCTTCCATCTTCCCTTAGTATTGTCTAGTGCATAATTTGCTTCAAGGAATATTGCTTAATTGTTAATCTTCTGTTGTAATTGTTTTTAAGATGATACTAAAATAAAATATCGTATTTTGGCGATTCTTATGGTAGGAATGGTCATGGGTCTACCAGGTGCTTATGAATTTCTGCAAGGAGAAGAAAAATGGTCTGTGAAATTGGATTTGTAATATATGAAACAATTTTTCCTTGAAATGCTAATCAGATCTTAATTTTTCCTTCCTTCCTATTATTCAGAACTATACAGAAATAGGAAGGTCCTCTTTCTGCTCTGTCTTTCTAGCTATAATATATAATATTTCTCGCTATAGTGTATAATATCCAAGCTATAATATATCCAAGAAGTACATATATATTTAGTTTTAAAGATACAGGTTTGAGAGTGTAAAAATTCCTTTCCTACTTAGTAATAAATTTTGGCTAGGTTATTTATTAACTGTATTCTAAGTTTGGTTTCATATTCATTTGCATTCACATTCTGCTGTGTTATATATAAGTAATAGCTGCTTTTTAGTGAAGTGTGCAGGCATAGCATTCAGCTTTGTCCTTTCCAAAGCTTGTCCCTGAAGTGGTGCTCTGAAGTGCTTCTGCAGCATTATTTTGCGTATAGTGGTCTGCATGCTTGTATAAGCCCTGCACTTTTGTCTGCAAGGTATATACAAAAACCCTGAAGAACTTTTAAAACTAGCAATATATAACAGGAGAAATAGTAAAAAATATTGGTAAGATTATAGTTTGTGATTGATTTATATGGATTGATTATTTTTTTTAAGTTGGATATGAAGTATTTATCACCTCTTCTATTGGCTTATGAAGACAGAATAAGAGAAAAGGAAGATTTACATCTTGAACATGAGGCAAGTTGCCAGTTTAAGAACATTTACACTAAAGTAGAAATTACTGAAATTTTTTTAAGGTATTTGTCAAAGCTGTTTTCTGCCTAAAATTAAAATTGACTTTGTTTTACTTTTCCATGCACAGTTATTGTACTGTCTTATCCTGCTTGGCTTTTTTTCATCAGCCTGTTCAGATATAGAAGCAAGCACTACACTGGCATGTACAAGAATTGGATTGTCTGAATAGAGTAAGACATACCACAGTCAGGGGTAGAAAGAATTTACTATTGTCATTCATAATGGGGGATTCAGTGCCCTGTGTAGCTGTTCTTCCAGTTACAGGCCTGTGGATTTTGTGGTAGAAGAATATTTATTTATAGGTATTTCAGGAATGAGTACCCTTCTTGCTCCTTAGAAGTACTTTTTTGTCACCGAATCTTTGAAAAATGGTGATTTGCTTCAGAGAAGAGCTGCCATAGGTTTTCAAAATGATTTATTTCCTTCAAAAAATTAAGCCATATAATGAGCAGAAAACATTGACAGTTTCAGATTACTGTAAATTCATTGTATTATCCTACCATATTCATATTCATGTCATTCATACTGATAATATATAGTATCATCTAGTAATTTCCAGAATTTATTTTTTTTTAATCCATATTTTAAGGATCTACAGCTTGCTTAATTCAAATGACACTTGGCAAAAATGTGACACAATTCAAATATCTATATTATTTTTAATCAAATATTACTAGATTGAAGCAATTTAGAAGTATGCATATCTGAATTAAAGATGAATAGTACAGTAATATGTTTTTAACAGAAGAATTAGGAGGCACACGTATATATGTTTTTGTTTATGTAAAAATTAGAATACTTCTGAAGAATTTTTTGCCGTTTCCTTTGTCTTCCAGAAAGATATGAAGAATTTTAAAGTTCAAGTTGAAAAGTTGGTGAAGGAGAATGAAGACCTGCATGAACAATTAAATAAAAATAACTTTATTACACCTACAGAATGGCAAGTTATATTACTAAAAATTAATTCAAAACCTACGCATTATTTTGCTTGTTGCATGCAAACTTTTAAGACAGCACTTGAGGAAAAATTCTGTTCCCTTGAAGCAAATTAAGTTTTGCTGAAGGGTTAATAGGGTCATGATTATGTCTTGTAGGGACAGTGCTGATCTGCAATGCCTGGAATAATTTTGAAGTAAAGATTAAATAGTGAATGTGCAGTTTTGCACCTGAAGCCCATGTAATTCTGTCCCAGAGCTTGCAGGTTACATACTTAACTTTTGTACTTCTACTAATAGTAGGAATGTGCCTCAGGTTTTCATTGGAATATGGCATTAGAAGAATCTTGCAAACATAGTGACATTAAACTGTATAATATACATATGAGGCTTAATAACAATTTACGTAAATCAGGCATTCATCAGTTGGTAACTGAGATTGAGAAGAGACTGGTCATACTGGTTCATCACAAGATGATTGTGAGCTTTTTAGGACAACAGCTGTTAAGCTAAAAAAAAAGAAAAAAGGCAGTATAGTCCTGGGGAATGGTAGAATTGATCCTTCTAGTAGAGGCTGGCAATAACCACACAATTACATGGAAATCTGGAGAGTCCCAGTCATCAATATATAAGTACAGAGAAACAGAGCTGAAAGAGTTTGTGGTGTAGCCAAGGAAAAGGAGGGCCTCTTTTATTTGGAGTTTAGACAGATTGGCCTTTCTCATTAGACAAAATGAAGGGAGAGAGAGGACAGTGTTGCTTTCTGTATGCACATCAGGAACAGGAGACATACTACATAAGCTGCTTTTATAGGACTGAGGGCAGAGTTACTAGAACAAGTGGGTATTCAGTCACCATAAACTAACCTACAGGGGAAACTGGAAGATGATTCCTAAGCAGTGTAACAGGTTTTTGAATAGCATCCACTGTGAGTAGTGAACATAAACATTCTTACTGTGCTGATGACACTGGTGGTAATTGTATGGAAGGGACCATAGGACACCGAGTCTACGCTAGGAGAAATTCATGACTCACTGTGTCTCTTCCAATCTTAATCTCTGCAGATTTAACCAATAACATCAACTGACTTTCAGTGAGAGCCTCCACAAGGCATAACTACGGAAGTATTTAGCTTCTGTATAGGTTTGGTTAAATGCATGGTTATAAAGGTATTGGGTTTTGTTTTGAAAACAAATTTGGTTCACTTACTAGTTACATAGCTGTCTCCAAGTCATCTGGCACCATTATGTAGCTTTAATTCTCTCATACAAGAGAAGTCTGAGAAGGGTGGGACTGTTTCACCTTGGCTAGTTTGTTCTTTAAAGAGGTTCAGACACCATTTTATAACTTTGCGCTGTTGGAAGCCATTAGCGTTTTCTCTTTGGACATAAGTTAGTATTTGAATTATATTTAATTTATAAGCTGGTTGTCACTGCAGGCAGCAGCTGCAAACTCAAGCCAGCCTGGTTTTGGAAGAAAACGGATTGTTGATGAAGCAACTCAAAATTCAACAAGCTAAAGCAAAAGATACTCACAGACAACATGTTCAAGAAGGTAAAGTGCTTGAGTTGCTAGTCATTTTAGCTACACCAAAGATGGTTCTGCACGTTTAGGTTTTTTGGGGAATGGGGGGTTTGTTTTGGTGGGTTTTAGGGCAGGCTGGGTTTGTTTTGGGTTTTTTTCAACTTCATACATGCCTACAAAGCATTGCTGAATGTATGTAACCGTAATATGAGATGAAGCTCTCAGATGTCAATTGATACTGAGAAGAAATGTCAGTATCACCTATTGACACTGTACAGCACACTCCAGGTTGATCTGTTTCCTCTGAAGATGTGACAACAACTGTTAAGCAGCAATATGCTAATTTTCGTAATTTAAGAGCACTTTAAATTTTACAGGTTGGTATTTGTGGGGTATTTGCTTATTTAAATTTCAATTTAGAATTTGTAGGGTTTTTCATTTTCTGCTTTGTAACCAATGTTCATTGCTTAATATAGTTAACTACATGTAGCAGTATTTGATTTTACAGTTTTATAATTTGATACTGCTTAAATTTACATGCATCGTCAAGTAATAATCTGTTTTCTATTGCTGTTTTATCAGAGGCTTGCATTTGCCTGAGTTCAGAACACTAGCTATTTCTTGTCTTGCCTGTAAATATTATTTCTTGACTAAGATTAATTTTTCTGCTGATAATTTTTTTTTGCAGTGGTAGAGTCCTCTGGGTACTTGTTCTTAATTAGTTCTGAGTTGATACTAGAAAGAGAACAAGTGTGTTACAGTTTAAAATCCCAAAACTGCAAGTAAGATTTCTTACTGAAGTTTAAAAATCAAAAATTAATCTTGATTCACAGATTAGGACATTCTGAAGAATGTTTAATTATGTGAGATCAGTGTAAGTCACTGATGAGAACAATTTCTTTAAGTGAATGTACATGGCAAAACTCCACTGCTGACTTTTTTTATTCGTCTGCCATTTAATTAATAAATACTTTCCTTCCTGCTTTTAAAGTTTCTGAGCTTCTTGTTTAGTTTTCTCTGTATGTATCCACCTGTGTTGAGAAGATAACTACTCATACCCAAGGCCAAAGGACAGACAATAACCCAAAATCAGGTGTTCCTCTATCCAAATCTCAAATAGCAATGTGATATGACTTGTCAGAACATCCTTAGGAAACACTGACAGATTTTGTTACCTTTTGCTGGAGTTCTTATAAGGAAACAAGGACCCTGATCTTCCATTCAGTTCCTAGAACTGCTTTGGCAGCATATTTGGTGACTGAAATACATACTACAGGAAAAAGATCACTCGGAGATCAGTGAACAGAAACTAGGCAGTTTCAAAATGTGTGCTCTGTCTACTAGGATACAAAAGTCATGGTCCATTTTAGGTTCTTTCCCTGAATTAGTAAAATCTGAATCATAGTATTCTTGAGAGTAAAATGGCATTTCAATGAGCAAATAGCTCATAGCCCTGAAAAGAAGCAGTCTTGAAGCTTTAGCACTTTTCCAAAACAAATTGCTTGAGGGGGTGATGGGAGGGACACCACACCAAACTAAACTGTTAAAATACAAAACAAACTGACAAATCCACTGTTACAGAATGCTGTGACCAACTGGGAATTAACGTATTACTGGTGTAGCTGGAGTTTCGCTAGGTGATTGAATTAGTTCTACAGTACTCAATTGTGGGGTTTTTTTCCTCCTAAAGCTTCAGAATTGACCAAACAGATAATGATCTTAGAAGATAAGAAACAGAGTCAAGAAAAAGAGATAACAGAGTACCAGAAGCAGCTGGAAGCTTTGCATTCTACTTGTGAAGAGCTAAAAGCCAAGCTGAATAGCAGAATAGCAGCAGAGGAACACTTTGCTTTGGTGAACGATTTAAAAAGGTATGAGATTACATATGGTGTATGGAGAAACAGTTCCACAAAGCATCCACTTGAACAGATCTGCATACGCATCAGTCTGTAGCTAAGAGGGGAAGAGAAACATGCTGGTAATCTAGGAAGGTAACTACCAAAGTATAAGGAAAGTACTTCAAAAATTACTGTTGTGCTTTTTATAGACAACTAAATTTACAGAAGGAAATCCAAGATCTGGAGACATGAGTAGAAATGTTTCTACCGTAAGAGTATGTACTTCTAAATGTACCTTTTTCAGGAGTGGAAGAGGAGGCATTAAAAAGACAATTTTCGTCAAATCTATTTACTTCTATTGACACTACTATATAAAACATTCGTGTTCTTTTGTTCCCATCTTTAGGAAAATGTCTGAAGGATCCTGAAATTCTAACTAAAAATACTAAGTTTCTCCAATCTTTACAATGTAGAAATAACACAAAACAGCACAACACGAAAGTGCTGGTATGCAGCATAATCTGTAATGTTTTTCTATAGACATCTGTAAATTTGTTTGCAAACTGTTTCTTGGTACAGTGCTTTCCTGAGAAGTTCTTAGACCTTCTTTTTTGGCATTGCTAGTAACTTCTTTGGGGAAAAAAAAAATGAGGAAGGGAATACATTTGGACTATACAGGATATTTTTATAATTGAAATTCTATTATTTCAAGTGCAGTCACAATTAATTAAAAGTTCTGTTTGTATTATGCTTCATTCATGATTGATAACATATGAGATTGTAATTCCTCTCTTTGATGTCACCACTGAACATTAAACATTCCCAGTGTATCTTTTTCATACCTTCAACATGGGTATCTAACTGTAACTTAGCGTTTTAGTGAAGTAGGTGTATACATGATGCCTGTTGTACATGGTTGGTTTTTGCAGCAATTTACAACAGGAGCAAGAGAAAAAGCAGTGTGAGGTGGAAGATCTGATGGGAAAGATAGCATCACTGCAAGCTCAGAACAAGAAACTGCTTTTAGAGAAAAATAACTTCATGGCTGACAAGAAGATCCTGGAAACTGAGATGGAAATGACACAAAAGACAAACAGGTCATACCACATTCTCTTTTTCTTATATAGAAATAGTTGTATTTCTAAAGACAACAGCAGAAATACCTATAAAAGCATTGTCTGACATCTCAGAGTGTGTAATTTGTACCTATAACAGAAAAAACGTGTTTCCCAAATAAATCTTGATCACATCTGAAGAGCTGGTTGTCCAGTAACTTTGCTGAGCTTCATATGTTTTCATGCACACTTTTCTAAGGTCTACATACAAATTAAGACTACATCTTTAATGCTAGTAGTTAGCTATAGCAATGAATCATTTGTGTACTCACCTGAAAAAATAGGGTCTTACACTATTTGCAGACCTTCTCACAACCTGAGTGGTTAAGAGTTGGGCTCACAGTACTTTAAAAAGTAAAACCAGTATTACTGTTACAATTTTTATAAAAATATGCACTTGGAGCCATTGCACAAATTTTATTTTACTTTTTTGAATTGTTGTTACTGTTGTTATTCACACAATATATTATAAAGAAAAAAAGCCCCCAGAAATGGGAAATCATGCTTGCACATTACAAATATTTTAGCCAACGTGTTTTTAACAGTACATTTGATTGAGGCTTGTACAAGTTGATTTGCACATGCAGTGCAAGTTCTTTTTATGCCGTTATTAATTCCCAATCTATCTGAAGATTTTCCTTTTTCTGTTAATTTTATAGACAATTAAAGAAGAAAATAGGTCTTTTGAAAGAGCACTTGGAGGAAGCAACGGAAAAAGAAGTTGCAGCCCATCTATATCTAACAAACCTTATTGGTTTAGTGGAGAAGATAACTCAGGAACGCGATCATCTTATGTTTTTGGTAATTACCTTTAAATAATATTACTTAATTGATATTTCACAGAGTTATCCTACTGGCACAACTAATTGTTAATTTGAATTATCAAAAAAGCTGTAATTTCTATTTAGGTATTTAGCTATTTAAATAGACTTTTGCAAACAGGATAGGAGCATCAAGAGATTATTTTCTAGAAGAGTGGTTAAAAACAGCTACCACAATTTCTGGAGATAACATTATTAAGCATCAGCATGAGTGTCTGCAACGGTAGAAGATTTTTTTAACCTGCCTTAGAGATTGGCTTCGATTGTTGAGGCTACACGTGTTAGAAAAATAGCACACAATCATAAATTTTTAATAGGCATTTCTGAATATAAAGGTAAACTATTATGCTTGAGGTGATCTCCCTTTTGGTGAGCAGTCATTTTGACAGGCTGGTTGAGTTTTGGAACAAGTTGGAAGTTGCTGGGCTTTTTAGAAGCACTCTTTGTTTCCTTTACAAGATCTTGGACACGGTTTGAATTTTACATCTTGTCATTCTGACTTCAGATTGGTCTGGAACCCATTTCACAAAACTTTGTTAAAATAAAGCTTCTTTGGCTTCTGTTGTTCAAGTAGTAGACAAAGGTTGTCATCAGTGTTGAAAAAAAGATTCCGTAGTGGTTCCTAATTCTGTAAGAGGAACAGCTCAAATCCTTGTCCACTGCTAAGTGGACTTTCAGATTGTGAAACTAGGCACAATAAACGTCTCCTAGGAATTAGGGCAACTGGTTCTTATCTGTTAGTCTCTGGTGTATCTACCTTCAAATATTCGGCATACCACATGTGTGGAATGCCATTTGTGTGCTGTGGTTAATAATACCCTAGTAGATGTTCAGAATACTTTTAGCAGTAAAAGCATGTTTCAGAAGGAAATGTCTTAGCATAACTTTGGTCACCACAAGATAGTGTAAACCCTATCTTTGCCAGTGTGCAGTATCTGACATCGTAGTCTTCCCTTCTGAAACCTGCACCTGGAAGTACACACTAGAAAATCAAGTTTCATGTGTGTGCAAAGTGCTCACAGTAGGTCTGTGGAAAACAGCCCAAAATGCAGTCAATTACAGCCTGTCTTTCTTTAGACAATTGTAAACTGATTCAGTCTTGTCATGCAAAACATAATTTATCTCTTCCTTCAGTATAACATTGTCCTGTGTGTATGGTGATGATCCATGCTTATTTGTCATCCATTATTTTTCCATCTTGTGGCTTAGAAACTAAACAGCACACAAGTCTTGGGTTTTTTAATGAATTCACTGTGTCTGATCTGACAGCAGAGATAGTCCAAGACAGACTTTTTCTACTGAAATAGTCTAGTAAATAGTCAGTAAAACCTTTAAATATTCAGTTTACTTTGCTGCCTGGTAGAGCTGAATCAGAACAATCTGTTCCTACTTGTAATCACTGAACTTAAAATGTGCCTTGGCAAAAAGGTAGATGGCAGGTATCTTGTAGACAGGTAATCTGGGAAGGCCTACAAAACAAACACGTGCAAAATTTAACCAGAGCCAAACCCTAATTATTATGAAAAGCCACTATTGAACATGATATATATTTAAAAATGTATTCTCATTCCCCTCAAAATTCGGTAATTTCTTCTGTGCAGATTTATTCCAGAAGAACAGGGAGAGCGGAAAGGATACAGCACTTAATTACTCTATATTCTTACTTAACGAGGATTATTAAAAAAAAAAAGTCCATAGTATCCATCTTTACAAAAATAAATGGATAGTCTTAATTTTACTAGTTCCAGAAACAGTGACAACCTACTGATAAGTCCAGTAAAACAGAGCAGCAACAAATTTATTTAAATCAATTTTGGCAGCGCAACACTGATGAACTGTAATCCTGAGTTAGCAGCTGTCAAAATGGTACTTTATTGTATTGTATGATTCAGCCACCACACAGTAAACCAGAATGCCACTGACTGAGCACGGAGCTCATGACTCCAGCCATGATAGTTAATCTTGACTTCTGTGAAAGGAGGTGTGTCTCTGGAGTGACATGGGTCATTCGTGGTGGTCAGATGTTGCTGATTCAGTTGAAATCTCTTACAGATTTAAAATTGTTTCATTGTTTACAGCTTATGCAGGTTTTGTTTGGTTTACATTTTATATCTGAGAGAGAATGCAGTGCTTATGAAATTATGGAAACAGTCATAAACGAGAAGCATTTCATAAGCCACATCAGGCAAGTTCCTTGCCTGAATCCCTGCCAGTTGGAAGGGTTCTTTGGAGAGCAGGCTAGTAAATCTGACCCAAGGGTGAATCTCAGGCATACGAGTGGGATCCCTACATATCCATGTGTAAAAAAATATGCAGGATTGGTTGGGTTTACAGTATCGGTAGCTATAATCCTTTGAGAATAAACTGTTTCAAAGTCTTACTTTGTTAATGAGATAGTATTTGCAGTCAGCTGACCATTTATTAATTAGCCAGTATTAGAATAATTTCAAAGATTTTTTTTTCATCCTTTTTTTCAGACTGTTGGAGCTCAAAACAGAATAGCTTTGTCTTCCTTGGTGCATGCACTTTTCTCTGCCTTGTTTAAAGTAATGACTACATTCAGTTATGTATACTACATCTTTGCAGGTCAAATGTTTGGAAAAGGAGAATCATGGTGTTCTCAACAAAATAGTACAAGGGAGTCTACGCTTGGGAAGGCTGGAAGAAAAAGTTAAGGTAAGCACTGCTTCTAAGGCAAATATTATGTAAAACATTTTGGGTTATTTAATGAGAAAACTCAGTAGTTAATCTGTGTGTGTTCTATGAAAGACTCATGCATTATTTTGTAAAGAGTTTTTAAAAAGCAAAATAGGTAATCATTATAGTTTTCACAAATATCTATTATCTTCTTGTATTGTATCTGTACATCTGCATGTCTGCTGTGCCATCACATTTGCAGCATTACCCGGAGAATTAGTACTGGTTGTAAAAATAATTAAAAACTCTATTTGTGTTTCATTCTTGCTCTGTAGTGTAACCCAGTTATCCTCTGTGCTACTTTTTTGAGGCTGTACTAATGCTTCAACTTAAAACCTATTACAGTTAGATTTGGAAGAATGAAATCTACAGTTCTCTGAAATGAAATCTACAGAGTCTACAGTTATCATCAGTACTTTTGTGTGGCCATAAAATGGGATGTTTAGATAATCAGATGATGTTCAAACATCTAGCCTAATTGGAGAATACATTATAAGTTACCTTCACAGCTCTCCAAACAAACACAAATTGTAGTGTATAGTTGCAGTGTAGTGTGAAATACATTTGAAACTTCTGGTTTAACATCTTTGGTGCTACTGTAATGGCTTTTACTGTAAACTCAATGAAGGAGAAGGATACCTGGTATATTGGTTTCTATATATTGAAAGTAACATACATTACTTTAAAAAGCTGTTTTGTACTAGGTCTAGTTTATGCAGTTTACCCTAAAGCAGAGAGTCACTGTACATTGCATTTTTCCAGTGAAGACTAAGCAGCTGTTCCTGCATCTAATGACACAAGTGTTCACTACTATGTTAACGGAGACCAATTCCTTCTGCACTTTGTAAGGATCAACACATCCCAAGAATTAAAACCAAAGAAAATAAATCAAATTGTAGATGTGAAGAGAAAGCAGTAAGCTGAAAAATAGCTCAAATTTTTAAGGAACCTTTCATAAAGTACCTAAATGCATGAAATGCTACCATAAAAGAATTCTCTAATTATACTACTGTAGCTATAAAATGGTTTTAGCCATTCTTCACCCTCATTCATGTAATTCTAGATTTAGAAAACATCTCCCTACCAAGATAGTGGCTTATATTCTTCTTAAAGAGATATTTAGGTGTAATCTGTCTCCAGTGATAATAGTATCAAGATGCATTAATTTTTCTGAAAGGGTGATATGACTTGATAACGTGGGTGTTATTTCTTATCTTATAAAAGGATGATTTGCCTTGGCTTTTAGCCATATTCAGCTATTTCAACAAGATACAAGGTAAGAAACGAATTATATCATACAAATTAGAGCATACAGTCCTCAGGTTACAATGAGAGGAAAGCTTCAAGCTTACAGGTTTGAGTTACTTCCAGGTGCCTACAATGTGAGTCTGTATTTTCTACTTTTTAGACAAAACCAGGTATCTTATGGTTACCTTCTGGTGAATTAATTGCCTTGTGTCTCAGCAGGCACAAGCTCATCCAGAACTCCTACCGGTCATATTCACCATGTGTCTGCCAGATTTGCTGGGCTGCCTTTCACATCCCAGCAAATGTTATTTGAGGGGAGGAAAGAAGGCAGCTAGGTGGGACAGCCATTCTTCACTGGAAACATACGACATCTACCCCACAGGCACTGGTCATTCAAAAAGCTGGCAGTTTCATTCCCTTTAGATCAGTTCCCTCTGAAGTCAGGTCCTGTGTGCTTTGCACATAAAAGTTGATCTGGTTTTCTGGTCTGGAGATCTTCCTTTTAATGAATTCTTTTCGAGAAAGTTCCCCAGGCAACACTCCAGACTTGGGGCAGAGTGGCTGCAAAGCTGCTCTGCAGAACAGGACCTGGAGGTGCTGATTGATGGAGCTGAACATGAGCAGCTTGTGCCCGGGCAGCCAAGGCGACCAGTGGCATCCTGGCCTGTGTTAGCACCAGTGTGGCAGCAGGGCCAGGGCAGTGATCATCCCCCTGTGCTGGGCCCTGGTGAGGCTGCACCTCGAATCCTGTGTTCAGTTCTGGGCCCCTCACTGCAAGAGAGACATTGAGGTGCTGGAGTGGGGCAGAGAAGGGCAACGGAGCTGGTGCAGGGCCTGGAGCACAAGTGTGATGGGGAACGGCTGAGGGACCGGAGCGGTTTAGTCTGGAGAGGAGAAGCCTCAGGGGAGACCTCATCCCTCCCTACAACTGCCTGACAGGAGGTTGTAGTGAGGAGGTGGCTGGTCTCTTCTCCCAAGGAACAAGCGACAAGACAAGAGGAAATGGCCTCAAGCTGCACCAGGGGAGGTTTAGATTGGATTTGAGGAAAAGTTTCTTCACAGAGAGGGTGCCCAGGCACTGGAACAGGCGGCCCAGGGCAGCGCTGGAGTCACCGTCCCTGCAAGTGTTCAAAACCCATGTAAATGCGGCCCTTAATGACATGGTTTAGTGGTGGTTGTGGTAGTCCTGGGGTAATGGTTGGACTTGAT
>NW_009924331.1:0-25012 GCF_000696875.1 Nestor notabilis | reverse complement strand
TTAACGGCCGCGAGGACCGTTAACCGCTGCCTGAGGAGAGAGGTCCGGGGAAGGAGGGAGGCCTCCGGGGCGGAGGGGGTGCCCCCATGTCCTTAAGGGCGGGGGGTACTGGGGAAGCATAGGTGGAACTAGGAGGGAGGGACAGACCCCTTTTGGACGAGGTAGAATCGGCCTTGGCAGCCCGAGGCCAAGCTCAGGCACCCTTCAGCACCTCTGGGAGCGCCTGGGCTCTGCCCCTTGGCCAGGGCCAGCCTCGCACTTGGACCCGCTTGTCTTCAGCTCCCGCCGGTTCTCTCGCCATGCTTGGAGGCTCTGCATGCCCCCAGTGAGGAGGAGAGCTCCTTTGCAGAGGAGCTTAAAGAGGTGCTGGTTACAGGTTTTACCCGGTTTTGTACAGATATGATTTCCCGGCACGCAAGATAACCACTTACCAAATACAACGTTGTACTTTTTACCAGGCAACGATGACAAGCAGCGCTCAAAAGCCTGATGAAAATAGAAGTAAACGTAAAAAAGACATGGAGGTGAGCAGTGCTCAGGGAGGGGGGGAGGACCTGGGCCCTTCTGGCCCCAGGGGAGCAGTAGAACCACCCTAATCCCATGCCCTCCTCTAGCATTACAGTGGGTTCCTCTCACCCCCTGAGAGAGGGCAGAGAGCTCCATGTCGGTTTAGGTAGGTTAGTGGAAACATACACGACTTTCTTGTGTAAGGGGACACTGCAATTTCTCTTAGTGAAGACCAATGAAATTGGGTATTCACTGCAACACAGTTATGCAGGACTTCTGGAGAGTAAGCTTCTGAAGTACACCAGCTTTTACTGATACAAAGATCTCAACCTGGCACTTCCCACCCACTCCCATAGACACTGTGCCTCTTCATGGTGGACGGTGTTGATGCTGTGCAACACTTGTACTTTCTCTGAAAACAGCCTTTCAAGATCCTTTAAAAACTCTTCTTTTCTCAGTTAAACTCTACCTGTGCTAATCCTGTTTTAAGTCCTAGAACCTGTATTTTTTTGTGCTCTATTATTAGAATGAAGCTTCAGAAAATCCTCAGTTGTCCTCCCTTGACAAAACAGATCTGACTCTTTCGGAGGGCTCACAGTCCCTTTGCAAACCTGAACAACTGGAAAAAGTTTTAAACGGTGATGTATTAAGTATACTGAAAGTAACTATGTAATTACCTGATTTAATGTTGAGATGAAAATTCATGCAAAGGTTTACATAAAATTACTTTTTTCTTTTAACAGAGATGAACAAAGAAATTACTAACTTGTTATCAAGATATGCTCACATTTTAAGGCAAGTTGACTTTGTCCTGTTTGTACAGCACTTTTCTAACTTCTCTACATAAGTGATTACTGTGGCTGCAGTTTAGAGAAATGAGCACTGAAAACCATTAAACACAGATTTTGAAAGAAAAATGCTGTTTTCTGTTAAAACAGAGAACTAATCTGGTCAGAAACTGAGTACTGGTAGGCAACACATTTTTAAGAAAAGCATAAAAGCAGTTCTAGAAATTGAGAATGTTAATGGCGTTAACTGATTTTAACTACAGATTTTTTCAATTAAGTGAGAGAGCAGCGATGGATGCTTCTTACATCCAAGAACTTGATGGAATCTTAAACGAGGCGAGGACCATAGAAAACCACTTAAAACAGAAAAGGGAGAGTCTGAAAGAGAGATTCACTGTGATTGCAAATACTCTGCAAAGCTAAATGGAGTTTGTCAAACTGCAAAAATGCAGAGCAAAATTTGTAGTATATTTTATGTATTAAAATACAAACTATGATGAATGCTATGATGTGTGTTTCGTAAATGTCGTATGTCAGTATTTCCAGCAGTTCAGGAAACTTTCAACAACTTGAGCAGCAATTTATTTTTTAAATAAGTAGATTCAATACATAGGGTAATTGTAATTAGTATAAAACAATACTAAATATCCTTTTTTGAATCCTATGGCTCCATGGGATTCTACACATTAAAACATCTTTTCTTACTTGTTGATCCATTGCTTAGGCTGTCCCTGTGATTCCATTACTAGAAAATATTGGAAGCATTTGAAGAAGAAAGCAGAATGAATTTTACATGGCTTGGTTTTAAGGCTGTGGAATTTCAATACCACTGAATTTAAGAGCAGCCATGGTATTTCTAATGTCACTGTTAAGGATGTTTTTTTCTTCTGTCACAACCAGTCTTTTGCTCTAGAATATAGTATAGAAACATTTCTACAAAACATAGAATTTTGTGATGTAAGCAGAAAAGGACCTCAGATTATTTTACATTAGCCATTTTCTGTGGCTATTTTCTGGGGTTTTTTTGTTTGTTTTTTTTCTTGCTACTTTAGAAACTGTTTTGGTGCTAAAATCTTAGTAGAATATACTTGCAATCTTATTTCCATTTTGTCTCAAAATAAATAGATTCAAAAGATCATCCTAGAAAAAGGGAAACTCTATTAAGAACACTAGTCTGGGAAACATAAAACGAAGTATAAAGTCTTAATTTGAAAATACATTTTAATACTTCTAGAGATTTCAAATGAAACCAAGGCCCTTTTGATATAAACATCAAAGCACATCATCAAAGCTTTGCTGGTAATGTCAACAAATAGCTAGATAATCTTAAAGTAATCTGGAATTACACTGCTCTTTTGTTACTTAGATACATCAATATTGTTTGCAGTATATCCAGTTTATTTAAGGATGCTTCTGGAGGTTTTTTGAGCACTTTTTCTTTCTCGTCATTTGACTCTGTTAAAAAAGATAAAACATTAAAATGTACAAAGCATCATTTGTACAAATTGTGAGGCTAATGTAATAAAGAAAAGTGCTGGATAGTCCTGTTGCTAGCATAAGATATATTTGTATCCTTACCCCAGTACTGTGTATTAATTTTCTGTTTAAATTCTTTCAGACCTAATCCTTTTTCTCCCCTTCTTATTAAGTTATTTATTTATTAAATAATTTTTTAATTTTTTTTTTTTAGTAAAGTAAAAGCCACAAGCAAATGTGCACCTGACAAACTGATACTATTTAAAACAAATAATGAGAGAAACTGACATCTAGGGTGAGATTTTCCTAGGTATTTAGATACCTAAAGATGCAGATATGTACTTAGTAGGATTTTCAAAGTGCCTAAGCGTGTAAGCGCCTTAGATGCTTAGGAATTTTTGAAAATCCCTGTAAGGTGCCTGTCTGCATCTTCAGCATCTAAAGACTTTCAGAAAAATCACTCCTCTAGTCTACATCCTATTCTCCAGTCTCTTTCCTAATAATCACATCTCATCTTGTAATCAATCTTGGTAATGCTGTTTAGAAGAAGGAAGTGGGAGAAAGAGAAAATATTTTGGAAGTTAAATTTTCTAGAATATTTTGCTAAGTTTTTCTAAAATCTCTGATCATCTATAATGATGACAAAAAGCCTTTTTAAATTGTCATCTATGAAGTGTCTCAATTTAGAAATTTATCTATAATTATCTATGTAAGTCTTTAAAGAATAACTACATAAATTTCATGACTCTTAAAAGTCTGCCTGTTGTCAAAGTCAGAAGCTTGCTGCGTTTTATCTGTTTGTGCTTGTGAAAATCATGCAAACTTTTTATATCACCTGTATTGAGGTACCCTAGATTTAGTTTATTAGCTAATACATGCCAGTTGAAAACCTTTGGTTCTAGTATTAAGTATTATTAAGAAGCAGAACTTAGAAAACTATTGGATCACATAAACTAAATTTCTTCCCTTAGGGCATCAAGAGGGCACAGACATACAGGGTTACTCCTGCAGCAGTTTGCTCCATTGAAAAACTTCATAAAATCCAGTAAAACTTACTAAATACAGAAGAACAAAGAACTGCTTAGTCTGGCATTCAAGTGCAGTTAAATTCGAGACATTCTTCTCTAAATGATGACTTTTTTTTTTTTTACAGGGATTTCTTATATAGTTCGTTGTCATTACATGTTATACTTTAGAGTGGGATCCCTGTGGTAGTAAGAGGATTTTAGAATTTGAAAAGATATTGAAAGTAAAGTCAGTAAGTATGGGCACAGTAACCTAGCTGAGATTATGAACAGTGTGGTTATGCTTATTAAAGGGAAGTTATTCAAAGCTTTGCAAGATTTTGAAATAGGTGTGTTAAGAAATTGTTTTTAAATTGCTGAGAGCACCAAAGCTTCTTGTTTTGCTGCACAAAGCTATGTGAGGAGATATATTAATAGTAAACACTGACCAACTTAAAATGAATAAAATACGTAGTTTTATAAAATATCAGCTTGAAATGGTAAGTTCAGAAAGTTTAAAACATCCATTTGAAGTAAACCAGTCTCTTCTCTTTTGAAGTTAAAAAATACGTCAGGAATGGAAAATATCCACTTACTGGTTGCTTTCATACATAAGCTACTTCCTATTTAAAAGTGAGCCTTCCATAATTACTTTGCTGTATAAAAAGACAGGGTGGGGTTGGTTTGTGTGTGTGTGTGTGGGGAGGTGTTTCTGTTGGTTGCTTTTCAGTGTTCCACTCAACATCGATATATATGGGAATAGTCATTATACGCTGTTTTTCTTCTAAACCATTTGAAAATAAAACGTTATAGTTTTCCTATTTGTTGACAATTTGTCTACCCTGCTAATGATATTTCTACACTGATTCTTCTCTTGGATATTTTGATATGTCTAGGAGAAACAAACCAAATTTTGTACTCTCTCCTTATGTGAAACTAAAAGCTCGTTCTGTCTCTGAGGAATGAGTACACATGAAATCATACTGGCACCAGTGCCATCACTATCCGCTTTCCAGTTTTACTGAAGGAGGTTTGAACAGAAAATTAATTGGCTTTAAAGCTGCCAAATCTGATCAGCAAAGCTCAGCTGGTCACTATGTTTTCTTTAAGCTTTTCCTCCTGCTCTTTAAGCTGCAGTGCCTTATAAGTTAACAAGAACATCTAAGATGACGGATCAGTAGCAGAATATAAACGGATTTTTATAAAAAGAAGTGGAAGCATCTTAGAAGAAGTTCTGACCCTCTTGAAGTCAAGGGAACTTTTGACTGAGTCTTCTGCGTGTCTGACCTTGCTGTGAATACCTCCACAGTGTGGAAAGTATAAATTACGAAAACCTAATACTCACTTCCTCTCACTGCTCTTCTATTGCTTAATAGCTAAAAATGGAAAATAAACAAATAATGCAGAGACCCCTTAGGTACTCAGCAAAGAGAATTCTACCCTGAGAAAATGCTAATTGTGACTTTTTTACTGAAGATGAAACTGCCTTTTAGCATTGATGTAGGAATGTGGGTCATAACAGAAAAGGACCAAATTGAGTAGGTAATAGGTGTGTTTAAGGCTCATGACATTCTGTCTAGAGCTCATCAGAGTTCTATTTTGCTACTTGTAGAATCCTTGTTTTCTCTTTGAAAATCTTTCAGTTATTTGAAAGCCTAATGGTGAAGGCAGCGTTGGAAAAGGGCATAGTGGGTGTTTTACATCATCAGGATGAATAACCAGAAAAAAAGAGGGCAAAGAATCATGGGTCAATCAGCCTATCTCCCAGTAGAGACTCTGAAGTAAATTTCTTAACAATGACTTTAAAATCAGCTGCCTTGAAGCCTGGCTACCTCAGTACAAGAATACATCACCTCTTCTCACTTTTCTTCCAATTTCTCAAGCTACAACTGGCTAATAGCAATAAAGCATCATTTTTCCAGCAGTGGTAATGTCTTCGCACTTCATCAACACACCTGGCCCAGATGCCAAGAGGGTCCAGGGCTTCTGAGCTGCTTCGACTAGAGGCAGGTCTCCCCCATGCCCTGCGACTGTGTTGCCCAGCTATAGCAGTGCAGTGCAGTCAGGCTCGTTCATCCTGACCTGCTAGGGAAGATATTCATGGCTTTTATTCTGAAATGATGATGTCGGGAAGCTCTTCAACCGATCCATCAGTGCTGGCTGCACACTATCATCCTGGCACGGTACCTTTACATGACCATCTCCGATTGATGCCTTCTTCTGAGTGGAATATGTTTTCCAAAATCCTTTTGTCTGCCACCAGCCTCCTGCTTGCTATATTGCGTCATTTCCTTTGCTCTCTGATGCAATTCATTCCAGGTAAAATGCATTAACAAACAAATCGTTCTATTCCATCTTGGGAAGGGGGTTTCTGATGCTTTTAAGAGCTGCTGCTGCTACACGTCGTTTGAGCAATTTAATTTCTATTGATCAGAAATTCAAAGTAAGCAATTTGAAGTGTTATTTAGGAATTAGGATTTCTCTGTTATTTGTTGAAAAGCAGGAGAGGCAAGTATATTGCACAGATTTTCTCGGATTACTAGCAGATATTGATGGTTTAGAGCTGGAAAACCAGTAAGCAGCAGATTCTCTCTGCAAGGGAGCCTGCTGTGAGACATGTAGGCGGGCTGTGAAAGGGAGAGGATTGTTTAGAGCAGCAGCATTACTGAAGATTTGATCTGAACATACAAGTGGGAAACTACTCCAAGGGATTTTGTGTCACCATTGAGCTCTGCAGTTTCTGCCGTCATTGTATCATTGCACAAATTGAGCAGTCTTTTTTCCTTTTTCTCTCTCTCTTTATTTTTGGTCTGATAGTGAGATCTACTATCATAAAATAGAAATCAATAAAGATCATGACTTAATTCACCAGAATCTCTGCTTTTTGATGGTGGTAATGTTGTTTTTCTCCCCTAGAGAATCAAAGGATTGCTTCTGGTGTATCCATAGAGCTGAAAGGGTCTCAAATCTGTCTTGTTTTGCCACCAGAATACATCCATAGATACAAAAAACCCCAAAAAAGGTTCAGAGTACCTTTCTAGGACAATTGTTCCAAGGACTTGATGGTGTAAATCAATATTTAACAAAGAAACTACGCTTTTTCATTTTTTCAGCAGGAAAACACCCTGGAAGTGTAGAACCTATTTCTATAGGTGTCCTTAGGAAATCAACAGATATTTCATATGCGAGAGTGTGCACAGTTCACAGTTGCTTTTCTCCCTCAGCTCCCTTTGACAAGCCTTTTTCCATTCCTTTTCTCCATTTCTTTTCCTCTGTGTTTTCTGTCACTTCTTTTATGTGCTGTTTTGCTGTTAGCAAGGAACTGGGTGGCTGAGTCTCTGACAATGGGAAATCAACAAGCTACATGGAACAAGGAGTCAAGTACGGGAACTTCCCAGCAGATACAAGGCAAGTGCAATAACTTCAGTTTAGAAATCAGTGTGGGACACTCAGGTAAGCTGAGGGGTTCAAGTCCGGTGAAGGCAAAGGGTGAAAGCTGGAGTATGAGATGGCAGGTTGTAATATTGTGCTGATTTTCAGGTATTATGTTCAAGCAAATACAGTAAACCCAACTGGGACTGTACTGCACTTGATTTATTGCTTATTCACTTCTTCTCTTTTGGAGTGCAGTCAGAACAGACTCAGTATTTTATTTTGTCTAATTAAATGTTAATTTAAATGCTGCTCAAGATGAAAAACCAGTCTGTCTGCTGTATTTTCCAGAGACTTGAGTCTTCTACTGATTGAACAAGGGGTAATGGCTTTAAATTAAAAGAGGGTAGGTTTAGATTAGACATTAGAAAGAAGCTCTTCCCTGTGAGGGTGGTGGGACACTGGCACAGGGTGCCTGGAGAAGCTGTGGCTGCCCCATCCCTGGCAGTGTTCAAGGCCAGGTTGGACACAGGGGCTTGGAGCAACCTGCTCTAGTGGAAGGGGGCCCTGCCTGTGGCAGGGGGGTAGAACTGGATGAACTTTAAGGTCCCTTCCAACACAAACCATTGTATGATTCTATGATTTTTGGGTAGCTGGATGTTAAAATAAGCTAAGCTTTATGACAGAGCTTTTATCTGAAGGTGATACACCTTTATTACAATTGCTCATCCGCAGTGCATTCCAGTAGGAAGTGTTTGTTCTATCTGCTCAGTGCTTTTCAAAGTAGATGCAGTTAAACACAGCAGTTTTTAGTATTAAACTATGATTAGAGTGTAGACTTTGTTCGGATGGTTTTTTTAATAGGGAAGAAGTGTAGGATGTGCCACTGTGATGTTTTGTTTCGCTGGGTTTTTTTTCTTTTTTTTTGCAGCAACTTGATTTTTTGAAATGAATGCAAGCCTTTCCTGTGCTGTCAGGGGAGTAAGTGTTGCACAGCTCTTCTGGTCTTAGCACCATGTGCTAATTAGCCAGAGTTGTTTGCTGCTGCTGCTACTGATCAAGTCTCAGTATGTTGCAGAGATAATGATTCCTCAAATTAGAAAAGGCAAGGTTGCATAGAGTCCCTGCAAAGGACTGTCTGACTGCATCCGCCTAACCGCCCTTGTAGTCACTCTAATTGTAGGTAAGGATCTTCCTGACACCACCTTGTTTCCAGATTGAATAAGCTATCTACAGTACTGAGGCATTTTTTACGTAACGTGAATAAAAGACACATTTTTTTGTGTTGTGCCAAGTTTAGAGGAGGTCGTTGCTTATTTTTGTCTTCTGTTTCTTGCCCTGAATCTCTTCAAAACAAACTCACCTGAGCAAACCTGCCTTTTTTTTCCCCTAGTAGCCCTCCCCTTCTGGCTTTCCAGAATTGTCCTAGAAAGACTTGTCATATTTCTGAAAAATTGGTTTGACCCATGTGGGTCAAAATCAAATCATGCTTTGCTTACATTTTGCATGCATTACTATCAGGATCTTCAGCGCATTTGAGTGGTTCCCAGAAGGAAAGCTAGAAAGATATGCTTGTTTCTTTCTCTCTGGTCTGATAGAACAGGATATTAACACATTCTTGTTGTATATAGCCTGTTCTCAGACATCTTCTAGACTATGTCTTGGAAGGAATTTTAAGTAGGTGAATTCTAACTAGATCAGATTTCAGGAAGGATTACTAAGTTGATCATGTGAATGGCAAGGTGATCACAGGAGAAGAAAAACGAAAAGAACTTAGCTTGCTTAGCTTAGGAAGTGATATGATTCCTTACTCTAAATACATGTGGTAAACACCACATGAGAGGGAGAACTACCACAGCCACCTAACAGTGCTCACAGAAGAACAAGGGGGACAAATTGTCCTACAAATACAGTCCGCCTGTAGAGTCAAAGGATTTTTCTAGTAATCTGGGCAATGAACAACCGTCCAAAGAGGGGATAAGTGTGAGGAAACATAAGATAGAGTTCATATATATCGCTTTCTGGGACAACAAATGGGATGAGATGACCCAGTGTTGTTCAGGCTCTTCTCTGAAGTGTATTCTTCTAAATTCCCACACTGCTGTCCAGGAAGTTTCAGTGTAGTGCTGCCCTTGGTCAGGCCACCTTTGTTTCTGCTTGGATGCAAAAATACCTCCTTAGGAACACACTGCTTTCATTTTTTTTCCCTAAATATTTTACATGTTTACAAACAGTAGCTTGGCATAGTAAAGCTGCATTTCTGCAAATACTGATTGCAGTCACTAAACCTGCCAAGTGTTTGTTGATGTGAAAAGCTTCCTTATGTCTAAGGAAATACTCTGAAGCACTAATGGTGGGATCAGATTGAGTGCTTCATATAGGATTTAATCAGAACTTAATTGAATTTTAAGAGGGAGAGGATGTTGGTGGTTTGAGGTTAATTGCTTTAAGTCCTGCAGCCTGATTTCTTTATCTAGCTGACTTACCATATTAGAGATCTAAAGAAGGATTTGAGGATTGGCAAGCCAGAGAACTACATTGAAGGGATCTTGCAATTTACCCTCCTGCATGCCTAACACCCATTCTGTCTGTGGCTGTTCTAAAGAAGCACACTTAGAAAAATGCTGTCTGCCAACTCAGTTCTTTTGCAGATACTCTTCTGTCTGAAATAGCAATTTTCCTCTGTACATGTGAAAGTATCGTTTCAGAGGCTCACAGGTAAATTGTACAGCAGCTTCACTTAATCGTGTGGATTAAAGAATGTAGGCTAGAAGAAGTAGTGGTGAAAGTGACTAGTGTAACCAGAAGAAATTGCTACATCAAAAAATCAGAATGAAGTTTAGTATCAATCTGGACTCTGTTTAGCATGTGGTGTTGTCTGTACTAGACCTGGTTCAGGAATGGATTTCTGTATGCCATGCTGTCTTTTTTTTATCAGTGTTTCACTTAGACCTATATCTTCATAAATTCTAGGTTAGTGCAGGACTCAGCAGTCTTACAGAGAGGATGGACCAGTGTAGCAAAGCCACACCACTGACCTGTAGATGTGAAGCCTGTGTTAGGTGAGGAGGTGATAGCACTGGGAGGGAAGTCAACAACCTGCATATTTTTGAGGTAAACTGACCTCTGCAGCTAAATGGATTGCTAAAACAATCCTTGTGTTGATGAGGCTTTGCAAGCCAGGCTACTGGAGCCAATAACTATGTGCTGTTAGCAGACAGCATTCCAATCACTTCATGCTCTCTTGATGCTTTTGTCCTGTAACTATGCCTAATAAGGGGGATATTGCATTCAAAGAAGAGGCTCCATCAGAAATCATCCTTTTCTGATGCTAGCTTTTACTCACCAAGGAAAACTGTTTAATCTTTTTTCTTCTGTCCTATAAATGTTTTTCAGCTCAGTTTCATTTGTATTCTTCCTGACTTCCTTTGTGATACCAAGGTGAAGTTAGAAGGTGTTTTAGAACGCAAGTTTTTTTATCTGAGGTGTGTGCAGCTCTGCCTTGCTTTTGGCAGCATTGTCTACATGCACTGCTTTACAAGATCTCCAATTACATCAATCTGCTTGTAGCTTTGGTCTGCAAGAGTAAGACTAGCTCCTTTCTATCACTTCTTTCAGCAGGCTGCTCGTCAAAAATCATTGGGAGATTATTTTTAGGGCTCCCCCTCAACATTGCTCTGTGTATCATCCCAGCTTGGAACAGATTTCTTTTTGAAACCTCACAGATTCTTATAATAAATCTTAGAATCATAGAATAGTTAGGGTTGGAAAGGACCTTAAGATCATCTAGTTCCAACCCCCCTGCCATGAGCAGGGACACCACACACTAAACTATGTTGCCCAAGCCTCTGTCCAGCCTGGCCTTGAACACCTCCAGGGTTGGAGCATTCACAACTTCCTTGGGCAACCTATTCCAGTGCCTCACCACCCTCACTGTGAAGAACTTCTTCCTTCTATCTAACCTAAACTTCCCCTGTTTAAGTTTAAAGCCATGTGTTACTTCCTCTCAGTTACTTGTTAAAATAAACTCAGAATAGAAGCTTCTTTATTAAAAGAGACATTCTCTTTTCTATCATCAATATGTATTTTATTACCTCCTTTGGACTACAAAACAGGTGTCTCCAATGGATTCTTTACAGTAGAGTTAAACCCACTGGATTTTCAGCTCCCTGTGGATGTGTGTGGTATTACGGGAACACAGCTTTTGTTTGAATATCAGCTACAGCTTGGTTGCTTGCAGCCAAGAATAGCTGAATGCTGTTCTTCTAGACATCCAAACTCAAGCTCTAGCAGTTGTCTGTTTATTCAAGTAAAAATCTTAGTCACCTGCTTTTTGTTCTTACTGCTTGCTTTGCAGGTTTAAAGAATTTCCTACCCAGCCCATCAAAAGAGGAAATCACCTTCCACAGCCCCAAGGGTTTGCAATGCATCTCACCCTTAATGCAGACAGTAGAGGAGACCCTTCAACCCATCCCAGCAAAGATTAAAGGACATATTCCCAAATGGATAAACGGCAATCTTCTGAGGAATGGTCCTGGAAAGTTTGAGTTTGGCGAGGACAAGTAAGTCCAGGTTTGGTGAGTTTGTCAGATGATTCTGGCCTGAGCTCTGCCTAAAATTAAAGGGGACCCCCTCAAATGTCTCACCACTGTTTGAAGCACATTGTAGTTTCTTTTTAAGTAAGACAAGGAAGAAATGCTTATGTTGTCATATTTTAAGAACAGTTGCTCCCTCATCTGGAATGTCCCAGTGAGCTCTCTGAAAATAGGAGCATGGTTTACTTAGTAAGGTTAATGAAGCAGAGTCACAGAGAGGCTGTGACCTACTCAGAATGGTATAATGAGGGAACAGAGCTGGGGATTACAACATTCACACTCTTAGTCCTTTGTTATTAACGAAGTCCATCCTATGAACTCTCTGAAATCTGGAGGAGGATCTATGAAATTGATTGCACTAAATTGTGTGACTTGCTTTAGAAGCAAATGCCTCTCATTTTAAAAATAATGTCTTAAAATATTTCGAGAAGGCAACTGCTGCCTTTGGCTTGGAATCTGCCATTCTAGCTAGCTGACAAACATAGCTCTTCCTCCACCGAATCTGATGGCAGCAACTGGCCAAAGGTGATCATCTTATCATAGTTCTGGAGATAGACCATAAAGTTTTCTCAAAGTCTCACAGATATCTCATTTCAGAGGGAATACAAGCCTAAAACCAGCTGAGAGCTACAGGCTCTTTCTTGTGCGGCTGGACTTCCAGTAATAATATCTATTCCTGTTCTACAGTAAAGCACAATTTCTATTCCCTTTGCAGGAATCTGCAGAGTTTACCAGTATAGATTATTTCTCCCAAAAGCTTATACATAGCATTTTCAGAAGTCCCTGAGGTCCACTTTCAAAAGTAATATAGGGAGCCCAAATCTCACTGAAAGTCAGAATCTAACTTCAGGTCCCACAGCTGCAAATACACTTTGTTTCATTCAGTTCAAAAGTTTTCCTAGATGAGGCTATGCATGTTGAAGTGTTCATGGGATCTGGGCATTAGCTTTTTACAAAGAATAATAAACCTAAAGGCAGGAGGGAACAGTATAGCAGAACAACATATTGTGCCCAACTCTTGTTCTCTTATTTATCTCTTCTTGAAGATTTAACCATTGGTTTGATGGCATGGCCCTGTTGCATCAATTCCAGTTGGAAAATGGCACAGTGACATATCGGAGCAAGTTTCTGCAGAGCACTTCCTACCTGACTAACAGCCAGCATAACCGCATCATGGTCTCAGAATTTGGGACGCTGGCAATGCCAGACCCATGCAAGAGTGTCTTTGGGCGCTTCATGTCACGCTTTGAGATGCCACGTAAGAAGGATTCTAAGAAATAAAAAGTGTTCTGAGATTTGGGGAACTTGTAGTTAGGTTTAAAGGGAGATGTAAGGAAGTCTGGTAGACCTATTCTGAGCCCATGTTCTTCTTTGAAGATGACCCCTTGGAACAAAACCAACAAAAATGCAAGCTGGTGCCAGACTTAGCTGCGAGAGACACATTCACTTTAATGTTTTAGCGCCACTTCGGCTCACCTTGATTCCAGAGTTTGTTGCAAATTTCCAACGGAAATCATTCCACAAAGAGCACCCTGTGCAGTCCTGATAATGAGCATTACAATGTGCTGTTCGCCCTGAGATACAGCTTTGCCCTTTAAACACCTTGCCTTGCTAAGCTTGTAGGGTAAGTGGGCTAATCCCTTCCTGTACTAAGGTGCAGGAGATAATATTAGTAGGGTAAGAGACGGTATTGTGCAGGAATGGAAGAACTATTACCTATAGGATTCTATGTATGTCAGAAAAGAAGTAGGCTTAAATGCAAGCAAAGTACTTTCCACTGAAAGCAGAACAGACCTGAAGTTTGCAACTTGTTGCTTACATGTGTGACCATCTTCTGCTTCTTATTTTCCCTGGTGAGGTGAAGCCTGTCCTGTCCTGTCCTCTCTCTGTTCTCTTCAGAGGTGCTCATACCTTCACTCATTGGTCTGCTTAGTTCCCCAACTCCCCATGCCAGCACTCTCAATAAATTTCAATGCTATCTATGTTTCTCATCTTCTTTTCCAAACTCCAACAGGCTGTTGAAGTTGCACACCTGTGCCTATTTGACTCTTTACACACTTGCAGGCTATTCCTGTTCTCCAGGCTTTCTCTGTAGCAACTTCAGGCTCTGTGTTCCTGCTCCCGGCAATGAGGGACTTGCTTTTTCCTCAGCTCTTCTCAGCCACCTGTCTAGTGAGTCTCAGCTCCCCTAGGAGTAGCAAGAACACCTCTGGCTGTTGTGTGTGCATAGCTCTGAAAAGGCATCTACCTGACTTGGTACTAAAGAGAAAGAGAAGAGGGAAAGAAGAGGCATTACCTGTCCAGGCTGTGTCACAGAAATAGCGTCCCTGCCTTCCCCTCAGCTCAAGTTGTAGCTTCAAGTGTTGTTTGAATGCTTGTTTCCAATGCTGTAAATCAAACAAGGCACTCTTCATATGGCTGTCAGAAGAGAGGACTTTGGCTAAGGATTGAAGGGAGAGAAATAAGAGGTCAGAAACAAAGGGTGTATGACAGTACAAAGATTATCTTGGCTTCACTGCAGTGATTTCCTCCAGAACTAGTCCTTGTCCTTTTCTTCTGAACTCAGTTGTGCAGACAATTTCCTGAGTGCTTTTGTAGATTAGTGAGGTAATTAATAGATAATTTTGTAGATTAGTGAGGTATCAGTCACAGGGATTAGATTATTGTAAATGGGTTTATTTGTTTAAACATGTCTAACTTGCTATAATATGATGCATGCTTAAACAGAGCTGTGTACAAATACAGGATTTCGTTTCAGAGCCAAGTGACAATGCCAGTGTGAACTACGTTGTGTATAAAGGAGACTATTATGCCAGCAGTGAGAACATCTTCATGTACAAAGTGGACCCGGAAACACTTGAAACAAAGGAAAAGGTGTGGGCAAGTGGGATAAGGGGATTAGTTTATGATACAGGAGGTACTCCTTGCTGTTTCTAGGAACAGCAAGGGGGAAGCCAGATTCCAAAAGAAATTATCACTGCAGCTCTGGGCCATAGCAATAAGCATCTCTTCATGGTGTGATTGAGTTCCTGAAAAATCTCTTGGCAATAAGGCAGCTTTCATGAGTGAAGATTCAGTCACCACCCACTGTAGCAAGCAAGGGGGAGACACATATAGACTAATTTCCGTCTGAGTACAGATGGCACTCTTACAGTGCAGTTGCTGCTTGTCTGGACTTGTCTGTATCTACCAGCCTGTGAAAGGTAAAAGTGCATACAGGAAGAAGTTCACATCACTGATCTCAGATTAGTATTCTTGCCCTGTCTCTTCATTCTTCCTGTCTGTGCCCTTTATCTCCTTCTTCCACTCCCAGTTTTAAACACTCCAAAACTGCCCTTCGGAGTCTGGACTAAACTCTCTGTTGTGAATAGGTGAAGTCAATGTAAAGTCAAGTCAGAGTTCATTTTTGCCACTTTATTTTCTCCCATGTTAGCAAGTGACTTGAAAAGTCAGAGTAGAAGTCTTCTTATCTGTTCTGTGCATCATCTCACAGGAGTGTGGCTGTATTTGAGGGAAGAATGACTTGTGAAATGAAAGCATATGTCCCCCTGCCTGCACCCTTATAGTGAATTTGGGTATTAGATGGGCTAGAGGAATGTGAGAAGGTCTGAGGAAGGATTCTGTCACTCCTAAATCAGTTTTAGCTACTGTGCCTGTATGTTATGTTACCACAGGCTATTTAATAACCACAAAATACCAGGCTTAGCGCACCCTCAGATCTCACGGGAGGCATTCCAGGAGTCTTTCCCTTCATATAGGATCAGTTATGAGTCATGAAGAAACTGTTTATGAAGTATAGCATGCTACTTGAGTTTGACAGTTTGACGTTTTGCCTGTTTTGTAAGCCATAATGCAGTGATGAAAAGATGTGTGGGTACTTTTAGTTAGAACGTTCAGCTCTGAGCCATCTTCTCATTAAAATAAAATCCCTTTTAAGCTGCTTCTGAGATGCATTGATTGATCTTCCTCCAACTTTTTCCTTCAGTCTTTCTTCCCAACACAGCCCCTGCACTGTATGAGCCCAAATGACACCCTAACCCAGGAACTAGGAGTACGTGTTAACAGTACTCACAACTGTACCTTTGTCCTAACTTTTCCTTCTAGCTGTCCACATCGAAGCCAAACTGATTTTTCTGTGAGGAGAGTAAACTCTGTCGATTAGCTATAGGTACTTTCAAAAAACCTGGTGATTTTTTGGGGCAGTGGCTGTCTCTTCATGCATGTCTGTCTGTGGTTATCACATGGGGTCCTAGCTACAATGCTCATAAGGGCAACATTCCCACTGTGTCAACTCTTCCTGCCAGTAGTAACCTTCATGTCTCCCAGAGAAATGGCTAGTGCTATTGATGACATTTTACTGGTAGGACTAACACAGAGAGAAACATTGTTAATTTTCAAGGATTTTAGGAAGATTCCAGGTAAAATGAAGGCTTAAGTCCAGATCCCACACTAGAGCCATAATCATCCAGCTATTTTTCTTCAGACTTTCGTGAAACTGACATTTAGAGCAACAGAAAACTTCTATACTGACTGAAATTCTTTGGCATTTGCAGGTAGACTGGAGCAAATTTGTTGCAGTGAATGGGGCCACTGCTCATCCTCATTATGAGTCTGATGGGACAACATACAACATGGGCAATTCGTATGGGAAACATGGTAAGACTGGGCATGAACAGGCCTGGCTTGTGGACAGGGTGTACAGGCTGCTTCTTGCTGCTGCTTCAAAGAGCAGTTCCTGAAAGAAACTTCAGTGTCTAAAGAGACCTTGAAGATGCTGTTTCTCTTTGTGCCAGAATGATGGCAAACCAGATTAGTTCTTATTTCAGAATGTCAGGCAGTCCCATAAAAATGGCTTCTGTTAGCAATTAGTTTGCTTCTGACTTCGGCCTGTGTATATTCAACAGATTCCACTCTTCCTCTCCCAGGCTTTGGTGGAAAGCAGGAGAACAAGTTTTGAAGTCAGATCCAGCACTGAAGCCTCATCTGAAGAGTTTTGACAATTAGCCATGTTTTCCACTTATAATAAGTGGCTTTTGATAAGAACCATAAGGGTTAATACAGGAGAGAAGGTAGACTTTATTAGAGAGACCTGGCTATCTTACAGCAAAGCTAAATCTTCTGGGATATTCTTCTTATTCTCAAAACTATAAGTATTGCATCTAGTTGGGATCTAGTTACCTCTACGTGGCTGCCCAGAGCTAGCATTCACTATTAGTTACATGAAAGCCTTTTCTTTTTTCACATGCCTGAGGCCTGTGCAAACAGCCACTGCTCTTCATTGTGATACCTCAGGCTGGTTCCAGTTCACTGAAGAGTTGCCCTATTTTGGTCATTTTTCATTCTTGCTGTTTTCATTTCCTTTTGGCTTTAGCAATATCTGTCTTTGTAGCACATGCTTTCAGCTGGAGAGACCAAACTGTAGATTAATATTTCAAATATGCCATTCTTTCCTGCCCATGTGGTCAGATTTATTAAATGAGTATAAGTAATCACCAAGGCTCAAGTTTTAATTTCCTTTGATGCACAAACTATGAACTTGGTTTTCTTCTGATCCTTTTCTTATAGGATCATCTAAATTAACATAAGAAATGCATTGCAGACAGTAAAGTTAGATGGCAGTCTATCATACTGAGAAGATCGTTCTACTTCCTTTCATGCTGCTTTTTTTTATTTGCTAGGTAATCCTCCGTAGATTGTTTTATTGATTTAACAACTGGCTTTTTGTTTTCTGCTCAGTTTAGCTATGACCATGGTTCCATGTGTCCTAGGGAAACACAAAGGAAGAGAGCCTGACTTTGGTTTTGTGAATGTGGACAGTCTTGCATCTCACCCTTTCTCCTTTCCAGGGTCTAGGTATAACATCATTCAGGTCCCTCCACAGAAGTCAAACTGTAGTGACACGTTAGAAGGAGCGAAAGTACTGTGCTCCATTGCTCCAATGGATAGGATGAAACCCTCCTACTATCACAGCTTTGGTAAGAATACTTTCTATCTCAAACTCCAGATTTAGCCTACTGTGAGGCAGATAGGGCTGTTCACTGCCCTCTGCCCCTACATTGCCTAGTGCTCAGATGATACCTCCTTCCTTCTCTTTTCAGGAATGAGTGAAAACTACATCATTTTCATTGAGCAACCCATCAAGCTGAATCTGTTGCAGATTATCACTTCCAAACTCCGTGGGAAAGCCATTTCTGAAGGGATAAGCTGGGAGCCTGAGTACAATACTTGCTTCCACGTGGTGAATAAGCACACTGGAGAGGTACGTGGATCTTTGTCCTCTCTAGCAGCTATGCAGCTGTAGCTGAAATGTTAGATCCCAACAGAAGAGTGCTGGGTAGCAGCCACAGATAGTTGTATGAATCAATCCAGAAGTTACTGTAATATAGGCTTTATAAGTGTAGTTTTTTAGAAGTGGGATCATCTCATGTATTTTCCTCTCTATTGATTAACTTCTTTGCCAGCCCTAAAAGAACAGGCAGAAATAAGCAATTTGGGGTTCCTGGGATTCCAGGTCAGGGACTGAAATGCAGTTCACAAGTACTACAGAGTATAAAAAAGCCAGTCATGGGAATGGTGCTATAGGGATGCAGTCATGAAAGCAAGGGGCCTATCCTGGGCTGCTTCACATTTTTGCTTTTCTTCATCTGGTTTTGCCTACTTACTGGCTTAAAGTAGCCGTTCTGTAGTAACACAAACACAAGTCAAATACCAAGGAATAAGTGGGGAATGAAATGGGGGAGAAAAACCCCCAACTCGTTGAGGTGCTAGGATCTTTGGAGAGGAAATTTAACCTCACTTATGGTCACCGTAGGTGCTCCCAGGACAGTGGTACAGTAAGCCCTTTGCTTCTTTCCATCAAATCAATGCCTTTGAAGATCATGGCTGTGTGGTCCTTGATCTGTGCTGCCAGGATGATGGAACAACTCTAAGTACTTACAAACTTCAGAACCTGCGGAGGAGTGGAGAAGCTCTAGATCAGGTAAGATCTCTGCACTTTTGTTGCATAGGATCTGATGGGGTCCCATGCTGGTTGAGTTACTTTTCTGAAGCAAGGGACAGGTTAGTAGAATGGAGAACACTATGTATGGGAGACCACAGGATGAAGGATGTGAAATGGGAAAAGGAACCATGACTGCAAGGGAAAACTAAAATAATGGGCTATTGATATGTTGGTATTTTTCTTTCCTTTTAAGTCCTTTAGAAGATAATCTCTATGGAGCATTTCCTTGAAATGTTTAAAACTGGTGTGTGACACAGAACTCTTATCAGCCTAGAAGAATGTACTTCTGTTTTAAAACCTCATTTTTAATGATACTCATTTTCCATATCCCTGTGTAATAAGATGTTTCCCCCAAGAAAGTGTGCAAAATAAGTTTCTGCATGACTTTTAAGTAAGTTTTTGCATGACTTTTCATGCAAAAGAAAGACAAACCCTGTTGTTTAAAGGCATTACTTCAGAAAACCAGCCTTTGTTATATGTTGTTCACAGAAACACAATCATCACAGAAACCCTTATTTTGTTCCTCACATTCACCTCACAATAGCATGTAACCATAAATCACTTGTTACATCCAGCTCTGTCAAAAGCACCATTTAAAGCCATGTAAGAGGCATTATTTTGCATAGGTCAGACAATGGAAAAGTGGGGGTGCTTTCAGTTTCTTGTACTGCAGGTGTGTTTATTGGAAATATGTTGTATTGTGGGTGAAGGGCAGGCATTTGTGCAACATGTTCAGACAACTCTGAACTTCCTCTGTCTATGTTCTGACCTGTTTAGAAGCAAGTCGGTTCTGATCTGAAAAGTACAGTTGTGTCCCCATAGGGTCATTTTGTTCTGCTTTCCTTTGTTGTGGTGAACATTAATTCAAGTATAGTTTAATATGACTATATGTTTTATAAACTGATTCCAGCTCTTGTTCAGCCTTCGCTGAGCACAAAAGCTATAATTTGATCTGTCTGAAAGTGTCCTTATGTCCTTATGAGGCATGTGTTTCCAACACCCACATTCTTTAACTGACAAGTAGCATAGCCATTAAACTGCATACACACACATCACTGCAAGTCATTTCAGAACAGTCTTAAATGGACACTAAACTGACAGACTCAGGCATGCCTGAGCATGATTTGTCTGTTTTCCCTGACCCATGCTTAGTGTTTTTCTTGCTGACTAACCATATTTTGTTTAGCAGAGTTCCTCAACTAGTCAGTTTACTGTGGTTACACAGAACATAAAAGGTTTGATAATAGGGTTTCAAGATTAACACATACGTTTAAAGTGAAGTTTCACATTGAACTGGTGAGTTACAGATTGAAGTAACTGAAAACCACCAGAACAGGTCCTTGCCACCTATTTTATTTAGAAGCTTAATATTTGAAAGTATTATGGGTTCTGAACTTGGCTTGAAGAGAACTTCAGTGGCAATGGTGGAATTATTCCTCTCATGCAACTTACAGAATGTCTGCCACACTGGGGCTGCTAGTTTGCTCCCCCTATTAGCTCATGATCTTGGTTGGGCAAGAAGGACCAAAGTCACACAGTCAGTGGGGCATATGTGGACGAGCTGCAGAAAGGACCAATGTAAGTCTGCTCCAACTGAATAAAATATAGTGCAGCATGTGTCTCTATGCTGGATTTGGAGGCTGAGTGATTTGCATACACAACTCAGCATTAATTACTGTGAAAACAATGCTGACCCATTTAATGGATTGTCTTTTTGTTTTCTGCTGTAAAGTACCGGAACAAGAAAAGTCCTAACCAGAACCTGGTAAAATACAGAAAGAAAAAGAAGTTTTCAGGAGTGGGAGGAATGTCTAAAGCTTCAGAATTGTTCCCAAAAAAGGCACTTAGCCAGTAATGCCATTCTCCTATTTCCATCACTATAACTTTCTGTCTCTGCAATAGATTTATGACTCAATATCCCGAGCTTTCCCTCGTCGCTTTGTTCTCCCACTGAATGTGAATTCAGACACACCCGTGGGGAAGAATCTGAACCCACTGTCTTATACATTGGCAAGGGCTGTGAAAGATGCAGATGGCAAGGTATGTTTTAAAGACTTCCATAACTGCATTTATGGCAGTTATGAGATTGTCTGCAACAGTTAACATTCTGTGCTATTATCTTCCCAGATCTTGTCCACCAAGCAAGCAAGGTTTGGTCATTACTAAGATGGGATTTAGTGTTTTAGTATCAAGGTTACCACATTGTCTTATACGAGAGAGCAAAGACAGATTGTGACTTACCAAAAATGCCCAAGAGTATTATGAGCCATTATGCTAATTGGCCATATTTCATTGACGAAATCACCCATGCTTTCACCTGGCTACAGAACTGCTCTTTGCTTCCAGCTCTTGAACAGCCATACAGAGTGGCATTCAGTGGTGTAGAACACGTGTTTTCCACTATGAGCAGAGTCATCTCTGCATGTACTTTGTACATCAGATTGCTGAGGGCTGGATCTGGGATTTTTTGAGTTAGTGTTGTGGTTTAACCCCAGCTAGCAAGTAAGCACCACACAGCTCACTCCTGCCCCAGTGGGATGAAAAGAATCAGAAGAGTAAAAGTGAGAAAACTTGTGGGTTAAGATAAAGACAGTTTAATAGGTAAAGCAAAAGCCATGCATGCAGGCAAAGCAAACCAAGGAATTAATTAACTACTTCCTATTGTGAGGCAGATGTTCAGCCATCTCCAGCAAAGCAGCGCTCCATCATGTGTAATGGTTACATGGGAAGGCAAAATTACATCTCTTGGAACGTCCCCCTTTCTTCGTTCCCCAGCTTTATACACTGAGCATGACGTCATATGGTATGGAATATCCCTGTGGTCAGTTGGGATTACCTGTCCCAGCTGTGTCCCCTCCCAGTTTCTTGTGCACCCCCAGCCTACTCACTGCTGGGGTGGTGGGAAAAGCAGAAAAGGCCTTGACACTGTATAAGCACTGCTCAGCAGTAATGAAAACATCCGTGAACTATCAACACTCTTTTCAGCACAAATCCAAAACATAGCCCCATACTAGCTGTGATGAAGAAAATTAACTCTACTCCAGCCAAAATTAGTACAGCTAGGAGTGCAGGAGTATGTAGACTTGCTCCTGTTTTTCACATCAGATAGATAGATTGATTCTTGAAGTTTCCAACATCTGTGATGATGAGTTAGTTCTTTGGGTGAAACCAATAAGAGAGGTGGAATTGGTGCTTCTACCTGCCTAAGTGCAATGTCAGGTTCATCTTTAATCATTTCTTCTCCACAGTGGTTGTGCAGTGGGTAGGTGGGATCAGTCAGGTCTTCTGCCCAGTCAAAGCTAAACTGACAGTTGTGTAATGCATACTTCTAGGTCTGGTGCACACATGAAAATCTCTACCCTGAGGGCTTTGAAAAGGTTGGGGGCTTGGAGTTCCCCCAGATCAACTACTCTAAGTACAATGGTAGGAGGTACCGTTACTTCTATGGATGTGGTTTTCGGCATTTGGTTGGAGATTCCTTGATCAAAATTGATGTGGAGACCAAGAATTTCAAGGTGAGGTGAAGTGAGATTATCTTTTTTTCAGCAATGGGAGTCATTCCACTGAACTGACCTGGGCACAACATGGTCTGCATTAGGGTGGTGTGAAGGTGGCTGTGCCAGCTAGGATGGTGGTGCTTTCTGAGCTCGTAGCTTATATCTGTGCCAGCGCAAGCTGTTGGATGAAATGAGTTATAGAAACTCTTTTCACTGCCTGTTTGCATGATGCCTGGCACAATAGGCATGCTGCCACAACAATGGCATCATCATACTGTAGAATCAAAAGAATTAATTAAAAGGTTGAACTATATGTTTCTCAGAGCACAGAGTGTGCCTGGGCATCTTTGTGGGGAGCACTCCAACGTACAACTCTGCTAACTGTAGTAGACAAGTATTAATGATAAGAAACAAATTCATATGTTACTGTGCTTGCTAGATTTGGCAGGAGGATGGATCCTACCCATCAGAGCCTGTGTTTGTGCCAGTGCCTAATGCCACAGCAGAAGACAGTGGAGTCATCTTGTCTGTTGTGGTCTCCCCAGCTGAGGTAACTTACTGTTACTAGTTTGTCAAAGTCACATAGTTTTAGGTTTACTTTCTGTATCACGAAACTGAATTTCAATCTCTCTGGCAGATAGTTCCATGCGTGTGCCTCTGCAACTGCCCAGCACAGCCAGGCAAACTTCAAGTAGGAGTGTACCTTGGAATGTCAGTGTTTCTTGAGTGGCATCTTTGACTATCAGTGCTCCTGGCCAAGTATCTGTATGGCCTAGTTGTACATTTGAGCTCCTTTGTGTGCAACAGATGTAGTGGGTTGGACAGTGAAATGAAATTCAGCCTGGGCATTCATTCTGTCTTTCTTTTCACCCTGCAGAGCTGCAGTGCTTTCCTGCTTGTCTTGGATGCAGAAACCTTCCGAGAACTGGGGCGAGCAGAAGTTGCAGTGCCAATGCCTTATGGATTCCATGGTGTCTTTACTTCTCACTGACTGAAGATCTTGTCATCCCTGCAACTCAGGGCCGCATCAGGCTCAGAAAGAAACCTCTGCTTTCTTTTATCTCCCACCTTTGCATTATGCCCTGGATGAAGTAACTGCTTTTTCTGTATCATAACCTCTGAGTTACTACTACATTCCTAACAATAAACAGCAAAGGGTCAGAGGAAAGCAGAAGCCTCTTGCTTTATCTTGGCAGACCAGTTAGCAGCAGTTTGCAAAAGCTGCCATGAATAAGGCTTGCAATGGAGAAAATGGAAACGAAGATGACCATACCTTCCCTTGGTAGCAACGCGCTCTAAATGGAAGAGAATATTGGTGCTTAGGGCTGTGATTTTGGCTGAAATGTGTAAAGCAGAAGAGAGGAGTAAAACCAACTAGTAACAGGTAGGCCCAATGGAGGGATGTAATTTCACTCCATTGAATGAAGATTGCCTTCCATGAACTCCAGAAGGCAGGTGCAAATCCTCACAGAAGCTGTACTTTTGTAGTGCTTTTCTCTGTACACTTATGGTACCCTCAAATAAAACCTTGTGAAGTTTATTCCTTTCTTTCCCTGCCCTCACCAGACCCATGGCCAACTCTGTCCTGTGCCACAAGAGACAACAGCTGCAACCCTGACACGGATCTTACTGTGTTACATGGTCTTGTAGACATGCACAACACATCGTCACCATGCCCCTGCTTAAACAGCATAGCTGGATACAGCTTTGATGGCTAACATTTGCTGCCCTCCTCCTAATTCAACTGATATGAAACACGTAGAACTCCAATTGTGGCTTTGATATCCCTTTGCTCTTAATTTGAGCAGATCAAACTCAAACACCCTCTCATAAGCTTTCTTCCTCATCCAGGCTCCTATAGTCATTGAACTCTGAGCTGTAGGTGGATAGGTGTGTTGAAGGAAGCCCTCTATAGCAGCCCACACAGAACAGAATCAAATCAGAGCTGTCTCGCTCTTCCCAAACAATCCAGCCTTATCTCCCCTCTGACCGTTCTTCACCTTCCTTACAGGCCTTGGGAAAAGATAAGGGAGAGAGACAAGGATTGTACACCAGGGCTTGCAGCACCCTGAGAAGGTGGAATCCTGTCAAGGCTCATCTCACAAAGCCACTAGATGGCAAACACCTCCCGTTGCTGGTGCTCCAGCGCTGCCACGCGACTGCTTCCTCCACCACCATGTAATCTCAGCCCCTGTCTGCACTCCGCTCCCTGAAGAGCTGTTTCTTCTCCTGTTCTTGTTATACAGAGATCCTGCCCTGAGGCTTGGAGTTTTACCCCTCTGAAAAACGGACTGGAAAATGCAATACATAATCTTCAGTTTCACGTTCCTTCCTTCAGAGCTGATCCTTCCGTCCCCTGGAAGCCCACGTAAAAACGATTTAAACAGCCCCTTCTTGTCCCATTAGTGATTCCCATCATTTTGACTGCTGTTTGCAGAGAGCTTTCAGTTTTCTGCATCACTCAGTGACTTAGTGTAAAGTGAGCTAGTAAACAGCTGATGTAGGAAAGCAGTTGCTACAGGAAATCACACCGATGGTCCATTGGCGAGTTGTCACACTCCCGCATTTGTTAGGACTGGCACATCGGCTTCTAACAGCCTTTTTTACTTTCTTTCCGTATCACTGGCTCACACAAGATCGCAGTATGTGCGCAGGACACGTTAGCTGGAGACACGGACGAGCAGCCGAGCTGCGGCCACGAACAAGGGAGTTTCGCCAACCAGCGCATCAGCGCAAGCAGACGGCCGGCTCCTGCGCCCGCGGAGATGGCCAG
>NW_009924330.1:1773-37048 GCF_000696875.1 Nestor notabilis | reverse complement strand
TTTTAGATATATTCAATAATTATTCCACAGTTACTATAAGTTCTGTATAGATGCTTAGACCAAGGCAAGAGGAAGCACAAACAGCATCAAATACAAATAAGGCTGAAAGTTTGCTTGGTGTTGATGGAGATTACTACACAAAGTACAAGCTGTTTCACACAGACCTTTAATCATGAATGAAACAAACAAACAAACAACGAAAAGCAAAAACCAGTCTACTCTGTTACCTTGCCACTCAGCTCACAATTTATCTGCTGGGCTCCTGTAACAAAAATGTTCCTTCAGTTACATTAATGGGAAAGTTCCATAAGCTCATGAAAAGGTAAAATTTGCCAATGGAACAATTTCACTGCAGCTGATCTAAATGCCTGTTTCAATGTCTGTTATACCCTGTGCTGGTGTGTCATTGCTTCTGATGATTTAATACCCAGAGAGACAGTTCCTCATCATCAAATCTCATCTCCCTAGCCAAACGCCCATAATTTCCTTCTGGAAATTATAAAAAAATAATTTCCTTTTAATTTTTGGAACTGGAGTCTATTTTTAGGCTCGTTTTATCAGCTTCAGTGAATACCTTTGTGGCTTGTTGAAATATTTAACCAGTCATCACTAGCACATAGTTACCCAAATAGAAAGAAAAACTGTAAACAGAGACGCACATTTAGTTCAGTGAATTGGTGCTGGATGAAAAGGCTGATAGTTACACCACTTTTGCTGGTTCCAACTTGTTAGCAATGTATTTGACCCAAGTAGTTAACAGAATACCCAGAAATAATGAGATTCTGGCAGCTTTTCAACTGTTACTTATTTGCATTCCAGTATCAGTAGTGATTTTGTTAACAGAAGACTTCTTCCCAAAGGCTTTGCCAAATGGCTTCCTTTGAATGGTTAAACCTTATAAGCAACTTAATTTAAATAAAAGTGGGCATAATAAGTTAAGTGAAAAATCAAAGAAACTGAATTGTTCAAGTAAATGTATAAAAACAATGTGGCAGAAAATCAAACTGTGGCTTCCTCCCTTTGCTTTCATATTGATTTCAAGAAAAAGCAGCAGCAGATTTTTTCCTTGGTTTTCTTGCTCATAAATTCTCAATTTTCCTTAATGATTAAAACCTTGCTCCATTGCAAAACAAGATTGTTTTATGTATGGAAAAGTTAAACCCATAGAGATAAATGGGTAGTTCCTCCCAACAATCAAATTTTACTTGAGAATCCACATTTTCTGTGTTACTCTATCCAGTCTTTCAGCCAGTCACTTGCTATGATGCACAAAAGAGCACATACTCTTTACCTGGAGAGCCTATGTCAAAGAAAACGTGTACATGATGATATGGCATAAAACTGAAATGACTCACCAGTAAACATCCTACCCTTGGGTCAGTCTGCAATCAGTAGATCCTGAAATCAGAGAGGCAAGAAATTGTTTATGTCCTTGCTGGTAGAAAGAAGGAGAGCATCTAAAGGACTCACATGGAAAGAAACAAATGTCCAGTTAACAAGTTGTCCCAAGGAACTGGAACTGCACCCAGAAATATACACAAATTAAGTTCCCTTCTCTTCTGTCTAGTTGCTTGATCTCTAAATTCTTTGTTGGCCCATTTACAACAGTGACAGGCAGCTTTAACTAAGACATTAAATTTGAAGTTGTTCTAATTATTGGTTTCTAATTACTGGCGTTTTTTTCCTGGTTCCATCCTTTTTTGTATTTGATTGTTTCCTGCAATGTAGTCTAACAATACATCCCTGCTAGAAAAGCAGTGTTGGCTGGCTAAGTAAGTTTTCCGTTATTCTGTACAAGTGGATGTCCGACAAGCTCAATTTTGCTTCATCAATCATGTCAACTGTTTTGCCATCAGTACACTAATTGTAATTGTAGAGGGTTCTCCTCCACTCAGATGGGAAAGACTTTAGGATACCTCCTAGTACCCCTCTTCACAGAGGCCTCCAAACTTTTCTACTTCTCTGCAGTCACCACTAATCTTACTGCAATCACTAGTATTCTTACTCCTTTGCAAATACAGATTTCAAGCATACAATCCTCTTTTCCCCTATATCACAAAAGACAGCAGAAAATAGTATCAAATAACATTAGTTATTTGGCAACTAACAGCCTTAGTATCAATTAACATTAATAATCTCTGGCATATCTGCACAGCAACAAATTGAGAAACAATTCTCAGCAGAACAACCATCCTGCAATTGAAGAGCCTTTAGCTACCCATTATAGGGTATTTGCTTCCTGGGTATATGATCATTGTGCCCACCTGGTTAACTCTAGCAGTGAAGGTACCATATGGGTAGGTTTCACTGCAAGTTGCATGAATCTCCTATTGACTCCCTCATTTATCCTCAGCTGCTGAACTCCTGCTGCTGTCTAGGCCAAGCTATGTAGATAAAGTTCCTTTCACCTGCTTAGAATCTATCATATGAACACCACACTACCTCTTTGGCATGCAGGGTTATGCAGGATAACGAAAGAGCACACCTTTGAGTTACGTCTGATAATCAAGCACATTTTACTTCCTTAAAGATCCATGGTCACAGAATCACAGAAAGGTTGAGGTTGGAATGAACTTTGAGATTACCTGGTCCAGTCCCTCTACTCATTCAGGGTCACCTAGAGTCAGCTGCCCAGGACCATGTCCAGGCAGTTTTTGAATATCTTAAAGGATGGAGACTCTACAACTTCCTTGCACAACCTGTGCTTGGTCACCCTCACAGAGAGAATATAATTTCCTGATGTACAGAAGGAAAATCCTGTGTTTCGTTCCTGCCCATTGCCTCTGGTCCTGTCACTGAGCACCAATGAAAAGAACCTGCATCTGTCTTCTTTACATTCTTCAAATATTTATATACATTAATAAGTTTCCTGTGAGTCTTCTCCAGGCTGAGCAGTCCTAGCTCTCTCAGCCTTTCCTCATAGGAGATATACTTCTGTCATTTTAGTGGCCCTTTTTTTTACTTTTCCCAGTATGTCTATGTCTCTCCTGTGCTGGGGAACCCAGAACTGGATACAGCATTCCGAGTGTGTCTCAAGTGCTGAGCAAGGGGGAAAGATCAGCCCACATGACATGCTGGCAGAATGCCACCTACTATCAACTAGTAGTCTTTGCTGCAAGGACTCATTGCTGGTTCACCAGGACCCCAAGGTCTTTTTCTGCCAAGCTGTTTTCCAGCTAGTCAGCCCCCACAGTGTTTGTGTATCTGCCCTGACTGGAGATCCTTCTGACTCTGCTCAATTTATAATAATTTAAATCAATCAGTACTCTCCATTTTGGAATAATCCTTTCCTCCAAAATTTTTCGACCCACTCGTTCGCATTGTCTGCACTAATGTTCTGGTTAATAAGATCAATTGTGTGCATAAATCTCTCCCTCACCTAAAAGCATATCTGCTCAAGCGCCTTTTTCAATTTTGCTTCTGGAATAATTATCTTTGATTTATGATGTTTCAGTGAGGAACTCTTAGTGTGAAGATGATTATGAACAGAAAGTCTGGATTTCTGGAGAGACTGAATAAACTCTTAAGGTGTTTATATAACCCTTAAAAACAAGCAAACAAGCCAAAACCTGAGGAGGGGAGAAAGGAGGAGCTTTTAGAAGTATTTTCTGTAAATCAAGTTTTAAAAAAGTTTTTCAGGGACATCAGTGAAGTCTGTGAAAGGCCATTATTTGGTTGTTCACAAGTAAAATTGTATGTCCAGCTTTAGAATAAGCAGTTTCTTCTTTCTTTAAATATCTTGTATGTGATGTTAACATGCACTTAATGCAAACAACTATTGATGAAGACTTTAAAAATCAGGATCATCTAAATCTGCTTTGAAGCACAAGCCTGGAATTCAAAATTACTGTAATCAGCAGTTCCTTTTCTGACAATCCTCATATTTACCCATTGAACAAGCACTTTGGTGTGAGTATTTTACCCCATGCACGCACTAACAGGCAACTTAAGTGTTCCTTAACCTTTATAGATTTACTCCAACCATGATTGCTTGAAATATGGAGCAATATGCATTTATGTCAGTGTCCGCTTGAAACATTTTTATCTTGTCACTCAGAAAACTGTGTTTTGACATTTTTGATAAAAGGTTGTGCTATAACTGAGGCCTTTTACTATTGTTTAGCTCTTGAGGTTTGTGAATCATAATGAGTTTTTGAACAAGGTGTTTAATCCATGCTAATTCAGCACAGTCTCTGTCTTGTGATGGGTCTATATAACACACTTCGTAGCTATAACTACTTGTCCCAGTCTTGAATGTAGATGTTACCCCTTTATCACTGACGGTGAGTCAGCATGTTAATATAATCTTAAGAAAACATTTCAAATATCTTTAATTGCTCTTACCTCAAAACAAGGCTACCGAACCACTACTGCATAAGCATTTGTGCCTTTAGAGAGCACTCTTAGTATGGCCTGGTAATCATGCTTACATTCTTGCACAGTGCTAATTTCCCCCATTCAGATTGCAGGCTTTGTAACAAATTTAAATTACAAACAAAGCAAAGTGTTCATGAAAAGTGCATTAGCTGCATAAGCTAGAAATACAGAAATTGAATATGTGATTTATGCAAATTATGGAATTGCAAGTGCTTTCCAAATTAAGCTACTAATCTGTAATGTAAACATAGTAAAATATTGCAAAAAGCATTCTTTGAGTGTAGCATGAAAAATGCTGTATAGTTACTGTATGAAAGACTTTATTTCTGTTTGTGCCTCCTGAAAACAGAGTTTGTAATGCTGGAGAACACCCAGCAAGGAATATAATGCCTGACATATTTTGGCTTGTGGCTTGTCATTTCTTCACTTCTGGTGTGGAACTGTCAGTCTTTGCATGAAAACCAAGAATTTGCATGCAACACGTTACTCCATTTTGTTAATTTGGTAAACAAATTACTTTTGAGGTTCTTTTTAAGATAATTCTAAACAAATCTATTCATAACCACTGAAGGATTTCTCTTCTACAAGTGGTTGTGATCTCCTGTTGCTGAGATGCAGACTTGCTGCTTGGCCTCTGCTCAGCACACAGAATTGGGCACTGCACACAAAATTGCCATCTTCTTGGAATTCACGTTGTGAGAAGATCCTTCGGAGCTCCAAGTTATGGACTATACGTACTTATCTTATTCCATTAGATCCTCCATTGTCCAGGATCCTGAGATGGCGAAAACTCTCCCATTCATCCTTGAACATACATGTGTTCCCTCATTAATGACCAAGATACTACTTTGACTCTACAGCTCTAGATCCTGTTGGGAGAGCAGCAGATGTCCCTTCTTGCCCTTCTTTTGCCTTCCTGGTCTTATTTAACTCCAGTTGGGAAATGAAGCTGTCAAGAGTAAAAACAGTGACAGGCAACACTGCCTGTATGAAAATAAGGCTCTGACCATCCTCCATGCATTCAGGCAGATGAAGAAAATATCTATGAAATGTACTAGCTGCATAAAGGAGTACCTGAGGAGATTTTATCCTCTTATGCCTGTAGTTGGGCAGTAGCAACAATTTATGTTTAGAAATGGTGACATTTTGGAAGTTGTTTCATTCCCACAGCATAAAGTGTAATAATGGTAGAATTTGCCTTTTGCGATCGTTAGTAGTTATCTTAGGCAGGCCAGAATGAGCCATGTCACAGTAAATAGAAATATTTTGTTACTATGTTAAAAAAAAAAAAAATAGAAGCAGCATTTACAATGAAACCTGAAGATACATTGAAAATTTAGGATGGTTTATTTCTCATGGATAGTCAATTAGATCCATTTTTATAGCATTACTACTGAAATTGTAACTGCAAAACAGCCCTTTAATGCCTAACAGTAAATTTGACCAGGCTTATTCAAAATGAACCTGAGTCAATATATGCGTAATAGAAGTTTTCTAGACTTGGCCTGTATATCATGTTGTCTACATAGCTCAATTTTATGCAGAAAAGATTATTTCATTTAAGAGATTTGATACAAATCCCATTCACATTAATGAGGGGATTGTCTCTGACTCTTATGGAAAAGCCTGACACATCCTTGGTGGGCTAGAGAACTGATTAACAGAGCAATGCACAGTATTTCTTCTTGTTAGCATTTAGAGTACCAAAGAATTACACATCAAACTAAAATAGTCAAATACATGTAGCTGCAGTAGATGGTGTTGCACTAGAGTACAAAGAATTATGCAGTTCAACAACTTCCTTAATAAATTTGTTTTAAAAAAAAAATATCGTATCATGCCTTTTAAAGTACACAGTATCTATCTGCTGCCTCCTTTGATCAAATATAACTGTAGGCCCAAATTATGTGTTCTGGGAAACCAAATGTTGTGTCAGTACTTGGAGAATTGGCTTCTCTATTGAAGATCTTGTGTGAATTACCATTAATACAGAATGTGCAGGATAAACTGCAAGATGGTCTGAATGACTATACTAGGTCACATCAAAGTTCCCTGTAGGCCTATATCCTGTTTCCGGTGGGGTCTGAGAGAGATAACTCGGTAAACATTTATGGTAGTTCCCCTAACTGATCTCAGTCACCAGTTTTAATAAACATTTCAGCTTCTATCCTTGCTAGAAGGAAAGACTTAAGTGTGATGATTTCTCCTATCTATAGGTGAATAAAAGTTTGAAGCTGCTTTCTACTAAGTGCAGTCATGTCTTAATTAATTAATATTCATATCAAAATATGCCAAAAATATTTTGGATAGCATGGGACTACCTTGTGCTTGAATGGCTTGAGCGTGAAGGTAGACAAAGTCCTTGTGCAAAATCTACTTGTGTGTATAATGTACATTTTTGGAAGATCAGTCATGTACAGAAAATGTATGTCTGGGGAGAGAGATGATTGAATACATGGGATATGTCAACTACAGATATCTGTGAGTGAGGTTAAATGATAGACATACACTCTTTTTGGGGAAACAGGGTTTCAAAACTGCTAAGGGAGTAGAACACAAGCTATTAAGTTACAATGAGACTTGCACGCTAAGCTGCAAAGGATCTGTAAGTTTGCACAATTAGAGAGCTATTTTTGTATATCTTTTTCCAACATTTTATTTTGCATGCAATAACAAAACTTCTTAAATGTGGAGATTAAATACAGTGATCATCTTATAATTATCAATTTGTTTTTAATTTCTGAGCAGGTTTTACAGACTGAATGTAACCTGAACATTTTAAAACTTTTCCCTTGGAACACACCATCATTACATTCATTAAAATATTCCCTATGGAGTCAGCTTTTATCAAATAGATTATAGAGTCTGTCATCCATTTGGCATTTCATAACTTTTGATCATTTGTTTCTCCTTTCAGTATAGTCAGGGAGAATTTATAAGCATTATGTAAGATTGTGTTTCACCAAGCTGCTGTTCAATAAAATAGATTGAGTGCATCACCAGGTAAAAAGAAATTGTGCTCAAGTTAGAGAAGAGGGATGTCGATCTTAAAAATTTTATAGTGTGCTTACAATACAGTACATACTGTCTGCAGAATAAAGGCTTGTCAAGAGTTTGTGCAGGTGTGTGATGAGAAAAACTCAAGATTTTCCCCATCTTTGAAAGTCTTCACTATATGTGAAATAAAGTGGTCTCTACCCTCTTCTGCACACTCTGGTTATATTCTTGTAACAGAGTTCACAAACGTATCTCGATAGTCTATCACTCAGTAATCTTTCCCCCTCAGATGATTGCTTTTTCCAGTGATCAGCTGAAACCTTTCTTTTATTTGACCTTCTAGAAACATGTATCTAGAATTGCCACCCCCTTAATACCCTGCAAGTCAATCAGAATCCTGACCATTTCCTTTTTAATTTTTCCCTGAGCAAATTTAGCTTGCTTGACCCTCCATCCTACTGAAGCCAGACAACTTACCATATGAAACCATACCATTCACATCTGAGTAGCAGCTTGCACTTGTGGATGAATGAAACGTAAGATTTGGCCTGTGCACTATAAAATAGGTCTCGTGGTTTAAGCCCAGCCGGCAACTCAGAACCACACAGCCGCTCGCTCACTCCCCCCTCTTCTTCCTCCCCCAGCTCCTGGAGGGATGGGGAGGAGAATCGGAAGAATGTAACTACCACAGGTTGAGATAACAGCACTCCAGTAACTAAGGTATAATACAAACCACTACTGCTACCAATAATAATGATAAGAGAAATAACAAGGGGAGAGGATACAATTGCTCACCACTCGCTGACCGATACCCAGCCGGACCTGAGCAGCAATCTGTGCTTTCTGGGTGACTCTCCCCAGTTTATATCCTGGGCATGACATGCTGTGGTATGGAATACCCCTTTGGCCAGTTTGGGTCAAGTGTCCTGCCTCTGCTTCCTCCCGGCTTCCCCTCCTCCCTGGCAGAGCATGAGACTGAGAAAGTCCTTGGTCAGAGTAAACATTACTTACCAACAACTAAAAATATCAGTGTTACCAGCGTTGTTCCCAGGCTGAAAGTCAAAAAGCACCAACTACTAAGAAGGAGAAAAAATGACTGCTGTAGCTGAACCCAGAACAACAAGACAGATTCTTCGATTCTTGTGTTTTGCTACATGGATGTAAATCCTTACTACTTACAAGAATCAGGAATACAGTTGAGAATGTTTTCTTGTTATATGACCAAAACACACTATGTACAGGTACAGCATAAGCTTATTGAATCACATAACCTCTGGCAATTCTATTTCATGCATAACATTTAATAGGGAGTAATAGGAAATGAATTGTTACATTATGATGTGAAGTTTAACCTTGTAACCTTGACTTCTGGATACAGTGAAACATGAATTGTAGTGTCATTTCATTTCTCACTATCAGATTGCCAAGAAATGGAGTATTGTCACTACAACCTCTTTGAAGTTAGCTGCTGTTTTACAGGAAACTGTGAAAAACACTCAGAATGCAGCATATAGCTGTCACTTTCTATCTTCTCTGACTTTTCTCTGACAACACTGGAAGAAATACAGGATTGCAGTTTTCCCTTAGTCCATCTATTCCTACCTAGAATGGGAAATCTTTTCAGATTAACCACCTAGTTAAATGTACAGCACCAAGTGGGAGGTACAAAAGAGGATTTTAGTAAATACTGGTGAAAGGAAAGCATCTGCAGGACCAGCAAATTAAATCCAAGGAATATGGATCCTGTTCTCATGTAAATGTTTCCATTAAGAAGAAATGCTGAAAAAAATCACAGAAAATCATAATTTATATAAAAAGGTCTTAATTAAATACTTTTATTCCTTGAGATGTCAACAGCTGCTCAGTGCTTGATGCCTCCGTATATGCGTATTAGAGTATTACACATAGCTACATATATTTTTAATATCCCCTGTAACGTTAAGGGGGATTTACCCCAGTAAGGGGGAAAATTTCACCCCTTCACCTGTAAGTTTGACAGCTTTGTTACCGTCTCAGGAAAGATGAGATCCTTGAACTCAATTAGCCTGTCAGGGTCCTCTAGAGGCGCGTCAATAAACAGCACACTGTATCAGAGAGTGAATCGATCATCCTATACAGGGTACATGGTAACACATTCACCCGTCAAGTTAGAAATTTTCTAGCTAAGTTTTTAAGAAAATTTAGAACCAAATGAAGTCTCTTGAAACTCACACAAAACAGATCCCAACTGACAATTTTTATTAAATAATTCTGTGACAGTTTAAGGTTTGAAGATTACCATTAACAATATAATATACTAACTGCAAGAACAAGTGTGAAAATAATATATAAAGCCAGCAAAAAATAAATCATTAAATGTGCATAGAGTATAGCTTTTATGCAATAGGCATCTCTATAGAGGGGAGAAGACAGATTCAGCCCATCAACTGATCCCAGACTAAATCTGCAAAAAAATCCAAATGCAAGGACAGATTTAACTCCTAAAATGTGTGGGAGCTGTTACAGTGATTACAGAGGGAGCCAATTAGACTTCCTATGTGAAGCCGAGACTAGCAAAGAAATTTCTCGTATTTTCTTGGTTATTTTCTACTTCTCTTAATTTTCAGAGAAGGAATCCATTCTAATGGGACTGGCAGGAACATGTTTGGATCGTACTTGGAACTCACGCTGATGGGGACCTGAGGAAGCTTCTGCTCACCCCATTTCTCCAAAACCAGAAAAGCAAACACAGCTAGTTTCTATGTGGAGCTGAGCTCCTCTGGTACAGGAAGTCAGAGGTACTCCCTTCTATCACAGCTCTGCAAAATCTGGTCTCTTTTGTTGCTTTCAGCCTTCTGTTTGTCTGTTTTTCTTTTGAGGAAAACAAGCATAGTCTAACTCAGTGTTCTACCAGGGTAGAAATTAGAATTAATTGGATTGTATTTATTACTTTTTTCTTAATTTGGGTATTAAACTACTGTGCTGCTGTGAGTATGCTGCTGGTACTCAAGCTAGCTACTCTAAAAGCATCTGAGATATCTGCATTGCAACTGCGTTACTCATCGGAATGTGAGGAAGGATTTTCGGTACACCATATGAAATCGTCGTCAATCTCTGATGCTGGTGTCTTAGCCTTGACTCCTTTTATTTCTTTGGTATTGCCAAATCCACCTGAAGAGACCAGATTAGCAGGCTAAGCTCCTGAAGATGCCTCCTCAGGAGATGACCAAGGTGGCAACTCTGAGGAGATCTTCGGACAAGTAAAGGACTGCTTTGCATCTGGATACCTCAGCCTGTAATGTGACACAAATGTGAGCACTATTTCAGAAAGAACAGTAATGGCCAACTGGTGATCACCATTGGGATTGTGTGAGGAATGGTTTCAGCAGTGTTCTGGTAATTTTAGTTTCTTTCTTTTACATCTGCTTGCCATATATTGGACTTGGGTATTTTTGCAACTGGGGAAGAAGTACCTGTTAGAGAGTTCACAGTTATTTTATATTTCTCGGTGCTGAAATAAAATAATTTCTGAATATAGCCTTGAGCTGTTCTTTGTGTCACTTTCCCTGAAAGGACCCTTAGGCATTTTGAACATAGCATTGATTGCTACCATCAAGACTTGCCTTGAGGAGCTCTACCTGAAATTAGGCATTGCTACCTTGTAGCAGGGTTGTGCAAATGTTTGCAAAATGTTTGCACTGTTTTGGATGAGGGGACTGGTGCGAGCCTGAAGTACTATTAATATTCTCTCTATAGAGAGCCTTGCACTTTGACAATTACTGATGTCTGGTCTGGCTCTTCCAGTGTTGCTTTTTTCTCTTTTCTTACTCTTCTTTTCATAGCATCCTATTTAGAATGCCATTAGACCATACCCTGAATTGGCTGATAATTTACAGGGATTTCAAAGTAAAGGCTTTGTTCCATACCCAGGAACATTGTGCATACCATTGGATATGTTCTGTAACACAGCAGCAGTATCTCACAGTAATGGCAGATCAGCATTTGCTAGAATAAATCAGTCCTCAGATCAGACAGGAATGAAGTTGGCACCTCAAATTTATCTTCTGTGAGTACTCTCTAGAATGGGGAGAAAATAGAAGGAACATACAGAAGGCTACGTAGAAGGAGAAACAACATGAGCAGGTAAATTCAAAAACTCAGTTCTTTTTTCCTCCAAAGAATAGTGCTAAATAGATGATGTCAAAATGAATTCAATCAATGAAAAGAACCCTTTTCCCATTACAGAGGTCTTCCCACTAATATCTTCTGCCTGGGCACACAAATCACAGGCAGCTCCACATTACCTGCTTGCTATTCCTTATATAACGGCCACATTTGCTGAAGTTTTCATTGGTATCTTGAATAACATCCTTGACAGTGGATGTTGTACTCCATTAAAGCCCTGTCAAAATCAGTATGTACTGGTGGAGTTAAGATTCCTTTTTTATATTTAAGCATATGCGTAGTTTTAAGCATATGAATGAAACCATTGATCTTAATGGGATCAAAAATGGAAGAGAATGTTTTCTAACTGACAAGTAGGTTACAAAGGAGAAGCTAGTTTTAGAATTAGTTTGAAAAAGCAAGTAATTCTGGGGCATGGGTATAACAAGCTCTAATTAACATCTGTGAGAAATTAGAGAAGATTTGTAGAATAGTAGTTCACACACTGTTCATACTTTAAATAACAATTTGGTCTAAGTGTAATTATAAATCATCTTTTGCTTCTCATTAATTTTCTACATGATTACTAAATCCATTGTTCAACTGTAAAGCAGAAAAAAAACATTAGAAACTTTACACTCCACAAATGATAGCAGAAATAATAAAGGAAATGTATATTTAATGAATAAAAGGACATTGATCCATGTGCAAAATGTTGAGCCTGAATGAGATAAAATTGTACTGATTATTTTAATGCATAAGCAGGAATAAATAAGTGAACCACTGAGCAGGCTCATATAGCTTCTTACTGATGTTTTTTCAAATATTTTTTTCTGTCTGTCTTATCTGGATATTATTTTTCACTCATGATACTTGCTAAAATGCCTTGTTTGCAAATCTCTCCTTTAGGCTTGGCAATTGCAAATTATGTAAAACTTCTAGATTTATAATTATTAAACTTCTTATGTAAAAGTATTTGAAAATACTTTAAATCCAAACAAGATGGTTTTGTTTAGTATTTTCTTTCGAACTTTGAAGCTAAACCTTTAAAATAGTTCAAGAATTGTGAGATTTCTCATCCTCATGGTTGCATGTGTGAACCCAGCCACAATTTGCTGTTTTCTCTATAAAAGTATATATCTATATACTATCCAACACACTGGTTTAGTCAGGAAAATTTAAGCAAATATGAAAATTCCTCTTCATTCCATTGTTGACTACCAGTTGAAAGTGATGGTACAAAAGCACTGCCTTGTGATTTATATCTTGTCAAGTGAGAGAGATACTTTTTGAATTCTTTGTCAGGTCAGTGTATTTTATTAGGACTCTGTTTATTGTATTCTTCATAACCACAATAGCTGGTTAAACCACATTTGTGTAGTTCTCTTTAGATACTTCAGATAAATTGTGACCACAGGCTTCTGGTGAGAAAGATCTCGCATGAGTTTCCTCTATGGTGCATTTTTCTTCACAACCTTCCATAAGAGAACTGAAAAAATGTTTGTAATGATCTTCTGGCCAAAGAGTTAGGTTCACAACAGCAAACGAAAAAACAAACAAACAAACAAACAAACAAAGCCAACACAGCAAATAAAACCTTTCTTTGTGTAGATGCAAAACCTTTTCCGCTTCTTCTTTTCCTGCAGGGAAAAAAAAAAAAAAAGGCAAGCATGGAAAAGCTTCATAAAAAATACCAAACATTCTAGATGGAAATCAAGGAGGGTACTATTTTCCAGATCTCTCTACTTAGGATGCTATTGGTCTGAATGAAAAAGTTTAAATTAATTTGGGTATCTACAGTTATCTACAGTTTACAGACTACTATAACTACAGTTAACAGACTACTATGTTTGTTCAGCCAGTTGCCTTTCACATCTTTGTCAAGCTTACAGAACTCAAAGTTCAATTAGATTTTAAAACATGTGACTCGTTTTAATGTCTGCTTTGATCAGATGTCCTGGGTTCAGCTACAGCAATCATTTTTCTCCTTCTTAGTAGCTGGTGCAGTGCTCTGTTTTCTACTTTAGCCTGAGAACAACGCTGATGACACACCAATGTTTTACTTGTTCCTAAGTAATACTTACTCTGACCAAGGACTTTCTCAATCTTATGCTTTGCCAGGGAGGAGGGGCACGGGAAACCGGGAGGAAGCAGAGACAGGACACCTGATTCAAACTAGCCAATGGGGTATTCCATACCACAGCATGTCATTCCCAGTATATAAACTGAGGGGAGTCACCCAGAAGTCCCAGGTTGCTGCTTGGGTCGGGCTGGGTATTGGTTAATAGCAGTGAGCAATTGTATTGTGCATCACCTGTGCTTATTGTTTTCTTTTCCTTTTCCCCTTTCAGTTTTATATTTGCTCCCCTTGTTATTTCCCTTACCATTATTATTATTGATGGTAGCAGTAGTAGTTTTGTATTATACGTTAGTTACTGAACTGTTCTTATCTCAAACCATGGCTTTTACGTTCTTCTGTTTCTCTTCCTGATCCCTCTGGGAGCAGTGGGGGAAGAAGGGGAGGAGTGAGCTAGTGGCTGTGTGGTTCTGAGTTACTCACGGGCTGGGCTTAAACCACAACATCAGATGACTCTCTTGCTACAGGGTTTAAGAAATATCTGGGTAAGGAGAAAAGTTAATTTGGCAGCTGAATGTTTAGCGAAGTCACTTCTTTGCATCCACATGGTCAAAGAATGTAGCATGGCTTATGCACTTCCAACTGGAGTTGAATCCTGATTTTCTTTTCCCTTCTCACAACAGGAGAAGCCACAGCAGGAAGTCACTGAGTTCTCTGATGTTGCTGAAAATCCTGTTGAAAGCAAAACTGAGTCATTTTACATTGGTGCATTTGCAGGAGGAACATGAGTTTCTCCAGGGAAGATGAAACCACTTGTATCTTCAATGTTGTAAATACAGAGGGACAAAAAACCCCAACCACCAAAACACCCAAACAACCAACCACCCCTGCTCCTTATTATCATCTAGACTAGAGCATAACAGAGAAATGGTTCAATTAAGTCATTCTTCAAAGCAGGCTGAAAATCACAGGCTACAGGAAGAAATTACTGGCCTCTATCACCACACTATTTTACACACAGGCATTCAGTTAAAATACCACTTAAACTTCAAGTAGATGTGTGGGTTAAAGCCCAGCACATGTGGGAGAAAGGTGGGGAGGGGAGAGGAAGTGCTTTTGACAAAAAAGGCAAAGAAATAATTTCCATCTGAAATTTCAGCTTCTGTTTTGAACTGCAACTTAATCTAAACAACTTTCACCACAATTGCCAATTAATCAAGCATCCAGCAACTCATCATCTCTCAACAATCTCTCATTCTGAACACAAAAGAACATCTTTAGGAATAATTTAGCAGGTGATCTTAGTCAACTCTTGTGAGTAATCTTCTTTTACCTTTGAATGAGAAAAATCACTCTGAGCAGTACCAGCTGCCTGTATGGATGTGAGAAGACCCATCATTCCTGCATTTCAAATGACAGTTTGGATTATGTACTTTCTTCTCCTTCCTACACGCTTTCAAATTCTTTTGTGTGTGTATTAAGTGTTTTTATTTCCTTTGGTTGTTTTGCTGTTCATTTTGATTTTAGTTTTTATTGGATGTGTCCACAGGTTTCCCACCACACTCCAAAGGACAATTGAGCACCTTCTCACAGTCACTGAAACTAAAGTAAACAATTAGCTGTTGCATCATGTGATAACAAAATATGATATGAATGATATGAGGAAATAAAGATTTTGTAACAGCACTCTTTCTGTGAGGTCTTAACTAAAGTTTGAAAATGTCATGAGACCAGTTTTGTAGATCGGACGTTGCCTGCAGACAAAGAGTTTTTCTCAAAGTTGAGAAAGAGGTAGTGAAAGTATGAGGAATAGAAGAAGATGGATCACCTTACCATTATAATCTTCCCACAAAAATAAGGCCTGCTGCTGCTTTGCACCAATGAGCCCACAGGAAGCTTGCAATAGTAGGGAAACAGCTGTTTTGTACATTCAGATAAAGTGCAGGAAAGTGCAATAATTTTTTTCAGTTTGGCCTTTTGGTAAAAATAATAAAACAAAAAATACAGTCTTACAGAACTGTTCAAAAGAAAGTAAGTGGTGCATCATTAGCCAAGTTGTTTCAGCTGGAGAAAGACAGGAGTGCTTCATCAGTTTGCTTAGTTGGGTTTGTTTTGCTGTGCTTTTTGCAGTCATATTTAATTATTTTTCAGATGTCTTTTATCACCACATTTTATTACTTTCAGAGCAATCTGGGCTCCCTTTCTCTTCTTTACTCAGAGGGAAGTCTGCCCACTTTAGATAGAAATGTGTTAATAAAGAATTTACACTCAAGAGGCTTTTAACAGATTAAGGTGGATACCAGCAGACCATTTTTTGTTTGAGTGCTACTTTTTCAGTGCAAAACGACCTACTCAGATACTCTGGGCACTTCATTTTTGGTCTTTGTCCTTTGCTGCTGCCATACCAGCCTGCGTGTGGTCTCTCCCATCAGCCCTTTCCTTCTATGTCTCCAGCTGCTGACCTGTTCAGTTCCTTACTGACCCCTTCTGGCTTCCTCACCTTATCGTGCCTGCCTTATTTCACACCTTCTTACTGCAACACTTTCATTACTGTCACCCCTTTTGAGAAACCTGTAGGAATGATTTGTTTCAGATTTAATTGCTGTGTGTTTGTTATTCCTGTTGGTTGCCAGTGGAGCTGGACTGACCCAGTGTTACATTTGCATAATGTCCAGGCTGTCTACAGCTACAGACATGCTCTCTGGATAAAGTAGTCCTGCTGGAATACAGATTGATTTAGGTGTCTAGAAACAATGGGATTATGTGCATAGCAGTGAGAATGTTTCTACCCTAAAAATCCCTAAGTACCTTCCTCACTCAAATGAATTTTACTTGCTCACACTGCTGTAAAGCCTCAAGTGTTGCCCATGGCCATTAGCTCTTTGAGTTACTTATAACGTCCTACATAAGATTTTTTTTCCCTGTGAAGATAAGACCCGCTTGTGCACAGATGATCAGTGGCTAGAGTTGGGAATTTACCCTGGGGGCTGTCCTCAACTTCAAGTCTTGCTTTATACTCATGGTAACTGTGAGCAGGTTCTTTTTCCCAGTCATTTGACTGATCCAATCCATATTTCTGTTCCCTATCGACATCTCTTTCTCTGTCTTTTGTTTTTTTAGTTGAGGGAAATCAGTATTTACTAAAAAGCCTCAAGTTCAGAAGGCTGCAGAAAAGAAGCTGAAGCATATGGTGCTGCCCACTTCTAATAGCTTTCAAGACTTGCATAAATCTTTATATTCTATAGAAACAACTCTAGGACCCAAGTTTTTCTTGACTATTTTTTTTGTGATATTACAGGTAACTTTTTCCAATTGCAATAACCAATATTCCATCATTATAGACAGAAATACTGACAAATACTCCTGCTATAAGTTTAGACTCTCTTCTCCTTTCTAAGAACAGGATTTAATTTTGACATGCACCTGCACTGTAAGTGGAAGGTGATTAACCTAATAACATTTTCACCTTAGAAAAAATCTAGTACTATGAATCGTTGTCTGAGAAATCTGTTATTTCATTTTCCATCATTTATTAAAGGACTGGCTGTTTTAAAACTACCCCTTTTGGCTTTGATCTGAAGGAGTCAAAATCTTTTAACATTATGTCCTGTATTTTAAGGGTTTCTGAATTCGTTTAATATATGTGGCAATTTTTTCATGTGGTTGCTCTTAACTTGCTCAGGCTTTTTTTTTTTTTTTTATTTTGAAAGACTTATATTTTAGCTTGAATATCATTTTCCTTGTTCTCTAGGTAACCTATTTGACATAGATGGTACAGGACATCAGCTGTGTTCTAATTTTGGGCTGAAATCAAAAAGGGAAAAATCAAGAAGGCATTAAAGCCTAATTCAGTTGTAGCAACAACACATTTCTTGTCTGGAAAGTGTGCAGTGGGAGAACTTAGACATTTTCAGGTGTCCACCACGAAAGTGGTGTTTCAGTTGAAATCCAGTACTGCATTTCAGTTTGTGAGACTCAGAAATAGGGATGTGACTGAAGTGGTGTTGTAGCTGGTATTCAGAAGTAATGTTTTTACTAGGATGTTATGGTAAAAGGAGTTCAGATAATGTAGCATTTGAACATTGTTGGAGCATAAGTCTCTAAACTTCTGTAAGTTGCTGTCTAAAAGTTGTCTTTATTGGAAATTCAAATAACCCAACATTTTGGCTGAAACATTGAGGGAATTTGGACGTTAGATCCAATGTGGATATGCTGTTTTATGGGAGCTTGTGTGCCTAGTGTTAATGTTTTTCTGTGATTACTTACATCACAGATTTCAGGGAATACTTTTTTCATTACATGTATCTATTAATAGATATCAGGGGTCTGTAATGAAGATCCGGACTTGTTTAGGGGCAGATCCCAGAAATGCCTAAATCAAAAGAGTGACATTTTCATTAGAGCAAGTGGACTCATAATCATGAGATCATAGAACAGTTTGGGTTAGAAAGGTGTCGTGGAGGAGTCAGACACTTCATTCATAAGGGAGAAGCAACAATATGCTTTATTGATAAAGCAAAATTAAGCAGCAAATGTGATAGTGGTTTAATATGATTTAACAGCAAAGTTCACTTGATTATGTACTTTATAGAGGACAGGGTTAGATAGAACAGTCAGGGAGATCCTCCCATTGAGGTATGAGGTTCAGGGGAGTTTAGGTGCGGCTGGATCCACTTCTATTCCCAGAGTTGGTCAGTGGTTTATGTCTAAAGGAATATACAGATACATATGCACAACTGATCCATTAAATCACTTAGTCAAGATTTCAAGGTTTAGCATGGTATTAGTCACTGTCACTGAGGCCCACAGAATTGACTTAGGTTACAAACCCCAAAGGAAACTTATTCTAACAAAAAATTACTTAATACTCTGACAACATTAGTAAATAACAGGCTCTAGATGCAAAGTGGAATCAAATAGTATACAAATGACTTAAGCTTAAGTTTTAAAGGGAATTAACTCAAAGCACATTTCACTCAACTGTTAATATGAGGACTCTACCTAAAGGAGTTACTTCAGGCGGCATCCTAGCCCAAATGGAGAGTCCTTGACTCATATCTGTTGCCCCAAGGAGGACTGGCTCAGCTCTTGCCCTCTGGCAGGACCCCATTTGAATCTGATCTGTGATCAAAAAGTAGGGTCTGAGGGCTCTTGGCTTTCGACCAAAGTATGTCCAGGTGGAGATTTTGAAAATCTAGGGACTTTTAGGGAGACAGAAGAATTTGTTGCCAAAATTATAAAGACATTATTCTTCTGAAACCTTGTAACCCAGTTAACTCCTTACATAGGATTTATAGGTAGTATAAACTTTAAGCTAAGCATTTCCATTTCATGTTTATCAAATGCTGTTAATGATGCCTGTGAAATATGTCTAGATCAATTAAGAAAATGAAGTCAGTGATGACTCTTATGATAGCTGTTGGCCAGATGGTTTCCAGAGTTAAATCATGTCACACCTAGGGTTTTAAAATAGTTACAGTGATTGAATATAAAGTCACATTCTCTTAGGGATAAAATGTACAAGTGCATTTTAGGATGTAAGACATTTTATGCAGTTATTTATTTTAAACTCTCCACAAAAAGGCTGACAGCCCAGCTCTTTTGGATAACAGATCTCCTGTTGTATTTCACAGATAACTGCACTTTAAATGCAGCAATTGTCTGTAAAGCCTGATAAGGAGGCAGATGTCGGTGCTGGAGGAGCCATCTTTCATAGTATTTTGGGACTAAAAGAAGACATGTTGGTTATTCCACTGATGTAGACTTGCATGAAAGGAAATGATTTCTTTTGCTTGGACCAAGGATCAAGTGGCAGTCACTTTAATCCAGTCTTGCCATAATTTACAACTCAAAGGAAAACAAGAGAAGATGAGAAGAGCTTGATTTATATACTCTTGTGTGCTGTTTGCAGACATAGGCAATAGAATCAAATGGGAAAAATAAAGTGTCCACTCAGTCAGACCTGCACACTAACAATGTTTGCACAAGTGCTGATTTGACTGGTTATTCGGATAAAGGTCCTGACAAACTACTTCTGGCTATATACTAAAATACCATACTTGTTTTATTATATACTAAAATACTATATGCAATATCTTTAATACACTGTGTTCTTTACAGAAACTATAGCAATGAGTCTTGAATGACTTAAAACACCTCTGTCCTGGGTTCAGCTACAGCAGTCATTTTTTCTCCTTCTTAGTAGCTGGTGCAGTGCTGTGTTTCTTGACTTTCAGTCTGGGAACAACGCTGATAACACCAATGTTTTTAGTTGTTGCTCAGTAATGTTTACTCTGACCAAGGACTTTCTCAGTCTCATGCTCTGCCAGAGAGGAGGGGAAGCCAGGAGGAAGCAGAGGCAGGACACCTGACCCAAACTGGCCAAAGGGGTATTCCATACCACAGCATGTCATGCCCAGTATATAAACTGGGGGGAGTTACCCGGAAGGGGCAGATCGCTGCTCGGGTCGGGCTGGGTATCGAGCGGTTGTGTCCTTTTCCCTTGTTATTCCTCTTATCATTATTATTGGTAGCAGTAGTGGTTTGTATTATACCTTAGTTACTGGAGTGCTGTTGTCTCAACCTGTGGGAGTTACATTCCTCCGATTCTCCTCCTGATCCCTCCGGGAGCGGGGGGAGGAAGGAAGAAGGGGGGGATTGAGCGAGCGGCTGCGTGGTTCCAAGTTGCCGGCTGGGCTTAAACCACGACGTCCTCATATCCATATAGTGGAGTTTAACAAAGGTTCTGAACTCACCCCTAATTCCAGTACTTTAAATTCAGTTTTTAAAATGAAGAAGATTGTATAAATTCATGGTGCAATTTTTTGCAGTTCCTGAAATTCGAGAATATGAAGTCATTATTTTGAGAGAGACACAAATGTCTAAATGCCAATCTCATTTCTGGAAAAATAACATATGCTCCTAAGTTAACTAAAGGCATTTTAAAAATTTGATCCTTGGACACATCAGATGGGTGGGATGAGAAGTAAATAGTTTCTGTCTCCGTGTTTCTCCATGATTAGTGTGTTCTGTACAGTGCGTTGCTGACAACATTAGTTTGAAGTATTACTCTCATGTACATTTCTGTCTGGTCATTTGTTCCCCTGGCTATTGTGTGTGAAGTATAATTACAAAGATAAGAACAAATTGCTTAAAATATGCTAAGTAGCTTTGAATTGTTCCTGCTTATAAAAGAAACAGGTGAAATATCAAATTAGTTTTACCCCTCCCCCAACAAAATGCCATTATCTATAGGCACAAAATATCTGGGGGGAAAAGGAAAATGGACAGCTGTAATTACAACAAAGTTATAACAAGCTAAAATGTCTTGTCATTGCAAACAGGCTGTCTAAGGGCTGCACTGGGAAAAATTAATATTTAAAGATATTCTTGAGGACATTTCCAGCAGCTCGATGAGAAACATCTTTGTCTACTTATCACATAAATATTTCAAGATGTCAATATTTTGCACACACAGACAAACACCTTAACTCACTGCAGGGAAATCAAGGGTAAATGTCTTTCCATGCTCACCACACTACCAAACTATTGGATTTCTAGGAGATATTTCAAGCATAGAAAAACTCACAACAGTTGCATCTAATTTCATTTCAGGTTCTAATGTAGCCTTGACTTTTAAAAAGTTACTCTAGAAAGTTAGTATCTACAAGTCTGGAGTAAAATTAACAAACCTAAGAGGAGAAGATCTAACATGAAACTAAAGAAAATTAAATAGGCGAATAATTTTTTCAGCAAGGATAGAATAGCCATTTTGTGTCCTTGACAATTTTAATTTTTTTTTTTAAGGAGTAATGATTGACTTTGCTGAGACAGACAGTTTGTGGCAACTTGGGACAGAAAGTATCAGTCGCAAAAAACAAGTAATCTGTCAATTTTGAAATTCAAGTTACCATAAAGTAACTTGCTCTTCTTTAGGTTCTCCTATCCAGGAGGAAAGGGATGGATGTGCCATCTGTTTGACAGCCTTATTCCGTGGATTTCTTCCTATCAGTCTCTTTACGACATTCATTTGAATAGCTGAAATATTGACAAGACATGTCTATAAAAACTTTGGTTTTGTCATTGTTCCTTAAATATCTCATTTAGTCATATCCTGTTGTGGAAGCTAATGCAGCCCTCATTGACACTGAAACTAGAAGGATATGTTTATGTAGTTTGATGTTAGAGAGCCAATCTTCATTATGTTTTTCTGTTGGGTAGAAGAATATTAGCTTTCACTTACCTTTATTCTGCACATATAACTTCCACTGTAAAAATAACTAACTGCAATGCAGGAGGCAGTGAACAGTAATTCAGGGAAGGATATAAAAGTAAAGTGAACCACAAGTTGAATATAAGTCAACAGCGTCTGGGTTTTGGATCGTATAGGAGAAATTGCAAATGCTTAGAAATGGAAGCATGATGCCAGCAACATGGAGTAATTTACTTTAGCCTTGTTGAGCAATTAGTGCTAGGGCTTTTTATGCTTATGGCCAATACACTTGGAGAAAGGTTTGGAATGGTTGGTGTGAAAATAACAATGAGAACGAGCAATGATCTAGAAAACATGATCCAAGAAGGAAGGCTGGAGATACAGAATTCGTCTCATCTAGATCAGGGAAAAAAATGGAGGAGGATGTTTGCCTTAGAAAAATAAACAAATTTCATCTTTTTCTATGCTCATTCTGTGAAGGAAAATGAGTAGCAGGCTCAAATTAGAGCATAAGAAAAGAAGGTAGGCATTAGGAAAATGCTTGCAACTTTGTCTGTGATACTTTCAGACTCACAGGTTTAAAAATAGTGTTAGAAAAATGTCCTTCAATAATGATTGAGATAGCCTTGGGCAAAAGCATGGTTTAAGTGGCATCTGGACTGCCTATCCAGTCTTCTTTTTAATGTGGTTTCATTGTCTGGAAAATCAAACTAAAACCAAGGTCTGATTTTTTTACCCATCTGCACTATTAATATTCTGGGGTGCTACATTCCATGGTTTGAAGTGTCCTGTGTTTGGTCAGATTAAGCCCTTAATTTGCTCAGTACCAACAAAGAAATTTTTGCAAACAGTGGGTTAGGTTTTTCAATATTTAGTTCCACAGAATGCCTGGAGGATTTCCTCAGGACAGAAATAACATTTGGCAGATTTAGTGGAATTTCCCTGGGATAAGGGCAAATATTTGACATCTACCCAAAGGTAATGGAACTGATCTTGACAAGCTGTTTACCACCAGTACTCTAGATGATTGCTTCAGCTCAGAATAGGAGTTTAAAACCGTACATTTTACTCCTCTTCCAAAGTATTCATTCATATTTATCTATTCAGTTTTGAGCCTACTTTCTCTATTTTATCACTGGAAAGACAAGTGTCTATATCATTTTTATCATATCCAAGCAGCTTATTATGGAATGTGCTGTTGAAGGGCTATATGAATAATTAACCATAGCTGTATCATTGCATGTTAGGGTGGAGGGTCTTTCTTGTCATCTCAGGAGAAATGGCACAGCTTTGGAAAGTAATGCATATGTCGACTTAAAAATATTACAGAGCGAGTCCACTTGTGTCTTCATAGGAAAATTCACTTCAGGTTACACTCTTTTTAGATACAGTCAGTCAGTATCACTTTAAATAAGTAATTGTCATTGTTATCACATGTGACAGTTACAAACCCCATCTCAGAGTAGCTTCAGAATGAGAAATCCAAAGAACTGCCAAGCAATCCACTGGGGTCAGTGGAGATCCTCTGGTCATTCTAGCCAGAGAGTCTTACCCTACTTGACCTGTTTCTTAGTGGCGGTGAGAACAGGGCTTGAAAAGCTTGCACCTCTTTCTCATGTATTTAACATATTTTGAAAGGTTTACCCTGGGGAGCAAAAAATTATGAAAGTCCTTGGGGTCATGGGTGTTATCAGACATTTTCTTCTGTGAATTATGCCAAATGATTCTTTCACCCTTCGCTGAATTTTCAAGATTCATGTTTGGTTTGGTTCGGGTCATGTAATACATGGATGTTCTTACAAAACCTCATTCTGTAATGGCCAGAATTTAATTCAGTAGAGATCCTAAAGGTTGTGATTTTGAGCACTTGTATTTAGAGTTTATTCAGTTGCTGTAATGGAGTAAGTATTGTCAATATTGTTTGTGTTATGCTGTGGACACTAATTTGATTTAACACCACCAAACTCAATTAGAAGCAATTAATTCTCACTATGATTTCAGTAACAGAAGTATATGAATATAATGAGAATACACTGAGAAGCTCTGAAAAACTGGGTAGCCATTATTGGTTAAATGCATGTTAGTGTGACAGTAACCATCTGGATTTCCCTAGTTACCCCTGTATGGTCTGCCTAAGTGCTCTAGAAAGACTATTATCCTTGATTAGTTTGGAAGCACAGATAATTCATTACCCTCCAGGAAGCCAGAAAATGTTTTAAAGCTTTTAATAGCTCTCATAAAAAGAAGAATAATATTAGAGGCCACCGTAAAAAAACATTGAATAAGTGACCAACATACTTCTACCCGTGGAGTTTTCAGAATTATGTATTGACAGGCAGCATTACAACAACTGGAGTTAATTTCTTTTTCATGGAGTGCCTAGTGTATACATGAGGAGATACCACTGATTGCACTTGGATGTTTGTTTACACAACATGATAAGTGCCTCCTGTGTCTGATTTAGATATGATCTTTGATTTTGTTTTATTCTACTTAATCTGGGATTAGCCCAGTCTTTCATTGCAGCTATGTAAAGTATCTAGGCTACAGTTCCTTGAAGACAATATATATCAAAAAATTACTCTTTCTACAGGCTTTGTGAATTTTCTTAGTAATGAGACAAGTTGCCTCATATTTGTGCTCTGTGTGCAGGACAGATATGTGGTAATGTCAGGCAGCTTTATGTGACCTTCCTGGTTCTTCATTTCCTAAAAGAAGCATGAAGGAAAAAATCAAAGAGAAGTGTGAGATGTTATGAAAGGAAAAAAACAGGTAGAACTGATTGCCTGCATTAATCTGTGTGAGAATGAGGAAGCAACTCAGCTGGCTGGCCGGTCCATAAGAATCTGAAATAGCTGCTGGAAAAGATGCTGGATTGACAGCAGCTCTGTTCAGAGATGCTTTAGTGATCAGCAGACAGGGATTTTTAAAACTAGGCTAGTAAAGATGCTACATAGCCTCTGTCAGCTTATCCCTCTACAACTGCTCTGCTATGTCCCTCTTTTTCCTTGTAGTTACCATAAAGAACTCTCTTTTTTGATCTCTTACTCTGTTTGTGCGAAGTGTGAGCAAAGATGGGGACAGTGGAAAACAGGGAACACAGATATTCTCAGGATGCTAAAGGCACATAAAAGGTGCACCATGGATGAGGTGGATAAGTGGAACAAAATCTAGTCATGGTTTTAGACAGTCCATTTCAGGTTTTGACATGATCATTGACATCATGAATTGACTGCATGTTGCTAGCAGTTGCCTCTGACTTCTTCTTTATTTGTTGTCAAAAAGTCCTGCTTCCAAAATATAAGCATCTTCACTGGTGGTTCATGTTCCTGTACAAGGAGCCATAAAAGTGGCTGGAAGCTGGAATTAAATGGCTCTGGACACCCCCAAAAGGAATCAGGAAATTTCAGAAGATAAGTGAAAGTAGCTCTTGGAATTTGTGACTGAATTCAGAGTGCCCCTGTGATACCATCATGGAATTGCCAACATCCTTCCTTATTCCTGAGGAAAACAAAACTTTATTTCATTTACATGTGATGCCATATTTGTTCCCACCTTCCTAACAGTAAGCATATGTGCTTGTCTATATAGTGCTGAAACACAAAGGAGTGGGAGAACTTATTGCATACATTTAAACATTGTGCTGGATAAGCACAGCACTAATGTTTTCTAAATAAATTACATCTCCAGGCTTACAGATGGATGAGTAAATTCCACTCAGGGATTCTTAGAGGCTGCATTTGTGTATTTTACCATCAGTCTACTACAGTGGTACCAGTTTTGAGACAAAAATGTGTATGCTTGACAGACTTGCATTGCAGCTAAAAGAAAAAAATAAATGTATTGGTTGCCCCAAGGCTTGGTGTCCCAGGATTGTTCAACTTTTAGACTATACTGATACTCAAGCTGCTATAGGGTGATGTCTACTTAGTGAAGTCTTCTTACATGAAGATCTGTAGTTATGAGGCTTAATTCATTGTTACATGAGGAACTGCAATTCCTCCTGTTGACTTAAGTAGCATTATGCATGTGGGCCAAAAAGAAAGTCCAGTGGTATCATGGAGAAGCATGGAAGTAGGTGAAAGCCCTAAGAACATGTTTTCCTGTGAAGCTAACTGTAGCCAAAGGAGAAGGAACAGAGAAGGAGTTTCTGTCATGAATTCTGTGGATCAGGATGTATTACAAGTAGTAATGCAATTCATACAAAAAGCCCAGAAAGAGACATTTATAGTGCATAGTTAACCAATGCATAAAAAGACTTAACACAGGACAGATATCTACTCCAGTAATTGGTAGTCACACAATCATTTTTCAAAGAACACAATGTAATATCAGAGATCTTTTTTCCTATCTTCTGCTAGTGAGTGCTACTCTGGGACTGGCAGACAGTCTTTCAAAGTCATTTATATGTCAGTTATGAAATGAATGAGGCAAAACCATGAAATGAATTGAAACTTGTTTTGCAGCTGATCAGTCTTTCATCTGTCATCTTCCCCTCTGGATAAAAGGCAGGGATTGAAATAGGAAAGTGTCCTGGGTTCAGCTACAGCAGTCATTTTTTCTCCTTCTTAGTAGCTGGTGCAGTGCTGTGTTTTTTGACTTTCAGTCTGGGAACAATGCTGATAACACCGATGTTTTTAGTTGTTGCTAAGTAATGTTTACTCTGACCAAGGACTTTCTCAGTCTCATGCTTTGCCAGAGAGGAGGGGAAGCCAGGAGGAAGCAGAGGCAGGACACCTGACCCAAACTGGCCAAAGGGGTATTCCATACCACAGCATGTCATGCCCAGTATATAAACTGGGAGGAGTTACCCGGAAGGCCCAGATCGCTGCTCGGGTCGGGCTGGGTATCGGTCGGCGGGTGGTGAGCAGTTGTGTCCTTTTCCCTTGTTATTCCTCTTATCATTATTATTGGTAGCAGTAGTGGTTTGGATTATACCTTAGTTACTGGAGAGCTGTTATCTCAACCCGTGGGAGTTACATTCCTTCGATTCTCCTCCCCATCCCTCCGGGAGCAGGGGGAGGAAGGAAAAGAGGGGATTGAGCGAGCGGCTGCGTGGTTCCAAGTTGCCGGCTGGGCTTAAACCACGACAGAAAGGAAGGAAACGATTAAAGAAGTCTAAGCAGAGAGTCTGCCCTGGTTTGTGCCAGCTATCAATTCCTGTCTATTTGCCCTGCTGGTGGAAGCATCACTCATAGTCCACCAGTGCTTTAGGAACACAATTTTGGAAATGGGGTGCTTGCAATTATTTTATAACTGAAGGAGAAAAAAATGTCCCTGAAGCTTAAGGTGAATGAAAATTTGTGTAGGGCTGAGCATCTTAAGGATGAATTGGGATGTTCTTTTTCATTGTATTTTAGATGTGAAATTAAAGCTTGCAGGACCCTTGTGTTATACTCTTAGGCCTGAGGTTGGCTGATGTCATAAAACATGGTGATACAAATACTGCTCATTCATGCCACTATAAAGTTAAATTTATAGTGGTACCAACAGTACTACCGTTTATACTATCTAAGCTCAGCATTACTAATTGTATCACTATAAAGCTATTTTATAGCTATATAAACAGTACAGATAATTCTGTCAGGCATTGGTATTAATGCTGCAAATAAACCTAAAACATTTTATCTGCATATCTTTTATGATGCTAATATGCAAATATTAGGGGCAAGCTCACCATTGTAATCTTTGATTCTGTGGCCAGTTATTTCTATTGCTTGCGAATAAGACAAGGGAGTGTCCTTGCACTTCCCTCTGGCTGAAATATTTATTACCATATTTGCTTTTCAGAAATTTCTGACTATCACATCTCCAACTAAGGATGGGCAGCAAGTACAGCTCTAAAGGCAGGTCCCACTCTGGGGACATACAAGCAGGAGAAGTTCAGTTTCTGGGTGCACGACTGGTATAATTCTTATACGTAATATAAAAGGTAGCTCCTCTTTTTTCTGGAAGAGGTAGTGGAAGTGCAGTTGGGAAAGTAATAATTTCTACTACGGACTGTACACTGTGGTTTTGTCGCCTCCTGAGCACAGCAGAAAACAAAAAATGAAAGAGCCTCCCTGTGAGAGTTAGTATTGTGCCCTGTTGACAGATTCCCATCTTGTCTATTGCCTCCAGTAAGTTTTTTGGGTGGGAAAAGACCTCAGACCTGTAATGGAAGAATAAAGTGGAAATTTAGGTCTCATACACTTTTACTGCTAATTTTCAATTCAGTCATAAAGAGTTGCAACTCTTAGTCATAAAGAGTCACGAGGCCTTTAAACTAAAGTTGCCAGGGAAGGGGAACCTCAATCAATCCTAACACTATCTTTTGTAGGAGCAGGGGGTGGGCACCACTACTCCTGGCCCCATTCACCCCATGTCATCTGCCTTCATATAAGCTGCCAGCTCCTGGTGGGTCTTGGTGCTCCTCTCGGTTTCTCCAGCTCAGGAAAATGGGGTTCTGCAAAGATACAGTAGTATGGTCCCCACAGTGCTCCTTTATGGGTCTGTGGCCCTCTAGACAGGAAAAGAAAGCGAGGAATTGTAATGTCATTTGGGATTCTCTGTGAAGCAGAGAAAACATGGAAAAAGCCTCTCACTGGAAAATGAGATGAGCTTTTAGTCTAAATCTATTTGCCACATTTTTATGTTATGTATTTCAAAATTTGATGAATATAATAAAACAAAAAGCAATATCTTTTTTATACTTCATATGAGGTCAATTTATTTTATCATTGACTTTCTTTAAAGTAAGAAACTATGCATTGATGGAATATACGTAATCTCTTGATTTGAAATCAGGCTGACAGACACAACATAAAACTTGCCTTAAGTGCTGTATTTCTATGTTAGCCCTCTTGGTTATTCTTTCTAAACAGGTAAAGTTAATTTAAAGAATCTATCTGGATACAATTTAATCACTTACTTAATCATGAAGCACTTTTAGATTAAAGAGTTCAGTTTGTTCTTTTCTGAAATTAGTAGTGATGCTTTGAGTTTAATAAGACTTACTACTGTTATGCCTAGAATGTGTGCCCAAGTAAAGTTGGTTTGGTTAAATTAAATGAGTTCCAAACTGAGAACAGAATATTCACCTTCCCAAACAGATGATAGAGAATGCTAATTGATTACCCCATACAATTAAAATGTTTCTATCTTTTTAGGAAAAAGAAAAAATAAAGTATAATGCAAACATCTATGCAGCTAAATACCTTAAGACATCAAGCTAATGCTTTGAAGAACAAGAGATGCAAGCCAGAATAAAATAAGCAGTCTTGATAACATCAGGTGATTATAAGACATCAGGAGACACAAGGCAATTTGTGCGCTGTGAATCCAGATTGATCTTTACAGTGTTTCTTCAGTTGCACTGGTATACCTGTTCCATACTAATGATTTGCAGACATATTAAGAGCCTTTTGTTCTGCAAAATAAGAGGTTCTGCTACTTGAACTTTGGTGGAAACTGTCCTTTTATGGCTTTTAAAGGAAACATATGTGTTAGCAGTCATTTCGTTGGTTTTCCAAGTATTTTGTCGTGTTCTACTTGTTTGTTAGAAATGAAGTGTCTGTAGCTGTTGTAAATAATTCCTTGCAAATATGATCTGAAAGTAGCCAATGCAATTATATATGCTTGAGTATGACAAGAGCCTGAAGCACTGTGAGAACAGCCCCTTTCAGCTTCATATATTAACTCAAATATTAGTGATGACACTTCAAATGTCCACATTAACTGTTTGTTTTTTCATTGAAGCATGGAAAGGAGACAGTAGAAGTAAAGATCTGTGTGATCTACTCCAAGTGAAAACTCTTTCTTGTATGCAGCAGGAGAGCAATGCTTGGTAGATATCCACACTTAATGTCTTCCTTGGCAGGAGAAGGTAGGACTTAAATGCTCAGCAACAATTTATTCTTTGCTGAAGAGAGTGCATTTCAACTTTCAGACAAAAGATGCTGAACTTCATCACTTTAAAAATAAAAAAAAAATGAATCAGAAATCACACAAACCCTAGCAATCTCTGCAAACAGAACCTTGTATTTTCTCTCTGCTCTGCAGTATACTTTCCCCAAAACAATGAACAACCCCCTTTACACCAGCAAAGAAAGGGGAGCAGAAAATACTTTATAAACTTCGCTTTGATATTCCTTTTTCTCTCCCAAATTAATTCTTTTTCCAAAATGCCAGGAAATGCAAGGAAGGTGACTTTGTTCACCATGCTGTCACACTGCAAAGTCAGGTCCTTTCTCTTGCATGGTGAGGTCTAGGCCAACTGTTACCTTTTCTATCTTGGGGACTGGTGATGGAATAGACACCAGAGATGTTGAGCACAGCACATTTAATCCCTTGTGCTGACTCAACTTTCCCTTAATTTCCTCCTGCTGCTCCATCATTGTCCTCCTCTATATAGCTATTGATTACAATGATACTTGATCCTCTTTCCAGCACTCTCTTACTTTCTTCATCTTCAGTTTTCTCTTGTTCACTCACTGTCTTAGTTGTTTCACTCTGTCCTTGTTAACAGTGTTGCTGGAGGATCTTTTGCCGGTTCAGCTGCTCCCCAGAGTCAAGTATTGCGTTGTGTCTGGTTACTCTTCTAAGCACACTGTGGTGAATCAGTCAGCTTTCCCAAGCACCGTGTGCAGTAAGAAAGAATTCACAGCAGCAGCAGAGATGCTTTGTAGAAAGCTGGAAAGGTAAGGCCAGGAGCTGTGTTTTCTCAACGTGGCTGAAGAAATCCTGTATAAGCAGGGTCAGATACAGACACATGGGTTTGGACCTCTGAAGCACATGGTATAAAGACATATTTTGTATGTAGGATTGCAAAGTCTGTTTTCAAGAGGATTCACGTAGGATAGTTCCATCTCAGTTTTTCATTAGAGCTCTTTCATATGAGGGTTTGTATTCACCATTCTCACTAACCCCGCACCTCCTACACTTAAGGAGTGAAGGAATTAGGCAGGAAAAATAAGTCAAAAGTAATCAAAAAGGGAGAATAATTAATAAAGTTAGTGAACTACGTGGGTAAAGGAGGCTATGGTCTACTGCTTAAGAATAATGAGGTGTAGCAGTACTGGGCAGCTTACGTATGAGATCTGCATCCAGCTGTGTTGAAGTGGAAAGGACATGGGGTTCAAGGGACAGGCACATGCAGTCACAGAGACTGAGGTGAAAAAATACTCCTGGGGTAAACTGTGGAAAGCCATTCCAGTCAGAGTAAATGAAAATTGTTTTGCTGATAAGAATTTTCTGAGATTATCCCACCTCTCACTGTAGTGTCTGAGCACCTTTCATATCAAACAGAGGCTATAGCTAAACTTGTAAGTTTGAAGGAATTCTCTGGCACATCTCTCTATGAATTCTCTGGAACATTTAGGTAAAATACTGAGTTAATTTTTTCCTGTCATTTTCCCTGGATAGCTCTACCGTGAGTCAGCCCAATCCAGACTAACCGAATTAAACTACATCACTGGAGTACATGGGCATTCTCACTATGCCAAAATTCATAGTCTTTGAAAATCTACTATGTCTTTGGCTGTCAGTGCTGGCTACTGATGTAATCAGAGACAAAATACCACGTTGAATGCATCTTTGTTCTGATACAGTGCAGCTAGGCTAATGTCAAAAAGTAAAGAGTGAAAGAAGAATGTGAAAAAAGGCAAGTGCTGAAGTAGACAACCTGGGGAGACTGTGTATTCTCTCCCTAAGGACCTCCAGGGGCAAGCATTATTCAGAAATGGTGCAGGTATAGTTCAGTCTTGCCTGGGGAAGGATGAGTTAACTTTTGAAAGTTCCTTCCAGCTCTGCAAAGAACAAACAAACATAATCACAGCTCCACAGAAATGCCATTTTCTGGTGGATTTTCAGACATGTGTCATTTAACTGTTCCATTAGGCTGTCTACTTGCATTATTTCCAGATCATCATAGCTCTTCCTTGTTGCAAATGCTGACAGTAACTTACTGCGTTGATGAGGTGGTTTCCACTGAGCAGAAAACTTCCCTAGGAAATCATTGTGTAAATTTCAACTAATTGAGGTCCTTCCAACCCAAACTATTCTATGATTCTATGATACAGCAGCAAGCTTTTGTGTAATCTGTAAAATGCTGGAGCTTCTGGCCAGCACATGAGGCTGTGGCATCCTTGATTTGGACAGGATGTTTATATCCTTGTCAGTTCAAACGGAGAAAGCAAGAGCACATGTGCAGGTCTGCAAGGAGAGAAGCTAAAATAGGCATGTCAGCTGCATTCAGTGTGCACAACGAAGTCAATAGCTCGGTGATGCTCTTCTGACGTCAGTGTCACAGGGTTGAAATGTGGCCAACTGAGAGCTAAAGATTAGAACAGAGGCTACAATCATCCCAGCACCACTTAGCACAAATGGGAGCCAATTAATCTTTACAGCATGCCTGTAGAATATATATGAAAAATTAAATCCTTACCTTGCTGAAATCAGTGAGAGCTTTAGTTCTGACTTTACTGGAGCCTGATTTCACCCTAAAAATACAAATCTTTATCTCTGTTTTGTAGATAACTTAGAGTTAAATGTCAGAGAGTGGACATAAGTATTGGATTCTGTCCTAGATGTGGGTAGACTTCTCTAAATTCTCCACACAATTTAGGACTCTTGCACAGTTTTATTCATTTGCATGTGAAGAGAGCTCTTCATTACAAATTTCTTGTGTTTTCTTTTTAAACTTACTATAAATCCACAGGTGATATTTGAGGCTTATGTATTCTGGTACCAAGTTCATAGATTCAATTCTTTTTGACTTTTTCCCTCAGACACAGTGGTAAGATATTGATAAAGGGGAAAGTAAAGTACCTGTTCAGGCTGAGATATGGTGACTGTGGACTTGATAATGGGAAATAATCAGACTTCTGTAAACAGGAGAAGGAAGTGTATATGAAAAAGACAGGCATATGCACAAGGGGAGATGTTCTCTGGGATTTCATCTCAATCAATTGTTCACAGGCTCTCAAACTCCCTCTTGCACTGATCAGTATTCTCTAGTGCAAATTGGGATGACCTTTTAAAGAATTTTGCAGAGGTTAATTGTTTTCTTGCCTTTTCCTTGAAAATTCAAAGATTTATAAAAGTTCTTTGAGAGATGTCCAATTTCTAACCTTTTGACCACTGCTCCCCTGATCATATCCAAAAATATTTTCAAAAGACAGCTGTAGCAATGTAGCATGTGTGGATATTTTTACCTGGATCTCAAATTTAAAAGATTGAAGAAATTTCAGCAGGCAGTGAAATTCTAGTGGTGAAAGAAAGGCTGACATTTGCCTTCCCATGACTGTACCTGACAATGTGTATTTTTATAAATGCTTGTGTGTTTATTTACTGCTCCTAAAGGCTTTTGTATGACACCACACTTCAGATTTCCAGATTCAGGAAGCTGCTTCTTTGACCTGGTATTTCTTCTGTCTAAAACTGAGTTGGGATTTCTCTGTCTCATAGAACCGGCAAGTTCTCTGGCCACTATACATGCTAATTGTCTGCATCATTGTATTTATACAAGGAAATTGTAGCTGGATTAAGCAGATGTGCAAGAGACTTGTATAGCTATTCATCTTGTTGTGTCCCTACAAGTTGGAATGAATGGTCTTTTCCTGCCCATTCTGTGGGTGCTTAATTAATGTTTGTAAATAATTTTCGAGTTACTGAGACTACAGACTGTCAAAAAGGCAGTATATAGGCAGTATATATTTGATCCTGAGGACACAGGAAAGATAATGTGAGTCTGTGTGAAAATATCATGCCTCCCCAAGGACCATGGTATCATGGCCAGAGACACTAGCAAGGAGTATTTTTCATGAAATAGATAAAATACACATTGCACTATGGGTACCTGGATTTCCAAATACTATCTAACCATCCACTGAAACACACTCAGCGAATGACCCAAATGAATCAATAGAAACGCTTTCTAAGGCTGGAAATACAGATTTCACCAGTGAAACACAGGGTATTTCATGCTCTGCTGAAGACAGCATGGCTGCTCTTGTAAGATCATTTGAATTTTCCTCTTGCTATATTTAAAGCAGTGTGATAGCAATATGAGGCAGTAAATTTTAGAAAGGTGATGCTGCCTTTCATATCCTGGAACTGGAATCTTTCATTCCCATGCCAAATTGCCAAGGTCAGAGCATTTGATCACTGCTAAGGAGAGTTTTCTCAAACTCCAGTAGCATCAATCATTGTGCTGCTCTACATTTCTATTTCTGTGCTTCCATTGATTTCCATTGATTTGAGTTACAGCCATATAAAAGTGGGGGAAAGCAGAAGGTAATTCGGCTCTTTGCAAACACAATTCCTGTCGTGGCTTAAACCCAGTCAGCAACTAAGTACCACGCATCTGCAGTCTCTCACTCCCCCCTAGGCGGGATGGGGATGAGAATTAGAAGAATGTAAACCCCACAGTTTAATAATTGAAAGCAAGTAAAATAGAAGGATGTAGAAATAATACCCAAAATAACAATAGTGATAATAATAAGGAACAATAAAAAAAGAGAAATGAGAATTCAGAAAACCCAAGTGATGCACAATACAATTGCTCACCACCTGCTGACCAATACCCCGCCCAATCCAAGCAGTGATCAGTCCCTTCCATGTAAATCCCCCCAGTCTATATACTAGGCATGACGTGCTGTGGTATGGAATATTCCTTTGGCTAGTTTGGGTCAGACGTCCTGTCTCTGCTCCCTCCCAGCTTCTTGCATCCCTTCTCACTGGCAGAGCATGAGAGACTGAAAAGTCCTTGACTTAGCATACTACTCAGCAACAACTAAAACATCAGCGTATTATCAGCATTGTTCTCAGACTAAAGCCAAAACACAGTATTGCACCAGCTACTAGGAAGGAAAACAACTACATCCCAGATGAAAGCAGGACATTTCCTTAATTACAGAAAACAAGAATATTCTTTTTCTCACTTTAAGATAAACTTTATGCCTCTTTTTTTTTTTTTAAATGTTATACCCAAGATGTGTTACTTCCTGACCTTTTATCTATTTGTAAAAAATTTCTTCAATGAAAGCGTTATCAAGCACTGGAACAGGTTGCCCAGGAAAGTAGTTTAGTCACCATCCTTGCAGGCATGTGTAGTAGATCTGAGGCTTAGGGACATGATTTAGTGGTGGACTTGGCATTGTTAGGTTTGTTGTAGGACTTGATGATCTTCTTAAGGGTCTTTTCCAACCTGAGTTACTCTATGGCAGTGGGACAAAAGTGATGCTTTGGAGTTTTAGAGTAGCTATGCTACCAGTTCTTCATGGATAAACAATGGGAAATGCGGACTAGTAACATTTCCTTGCTAAACAGCATATTTCAGTCTTCCTTCTTTGCAAGAAGGTCTAAGTTCAGTAGTTATGTCAATGACATCTGAGATTGAAGGTACTTTGCTGATAGGATCATTAAAATTTCAGTGTATTGTTTAAGAATCAATAGAGGAATATTCAGAACAGCTTTCTAAGGTTAAGTGT
>NW_009924330.1:0-1731 GCF_000696875.1 Nestor notabilis | reverse complement strand
TCAGCAGGGTTAAGAATGGAACTTCAGCACCCTTAAATCTTTCTGAGATCAAGTCTTTTTCCTTTTCCTTGAATAAAGCTATTCAAGTAGTTAATGAGATTTTGATTTCTTTCTTCTGCACTTTTTTTTAAATAACATTTTAACATAGGACTCCTTAAACAGTAACTAGCATCCTGTCTGCCGCCATCAAATAGGCTAGCTGTTGTCTGTGTAGTGATTTTTCTCAGGGAAAATGATAAGATTGTGCACGTGATTTTTCAAGAACATTAACCTAACTGTGTTTGTCTCTTGGATTTTGCTTCCTCCAGCTTTAAGATGTATTGTCATGCTAACCAAGCTGAGTCACATATGAGAAAACAGCTTTACCTCCTGGATCATGTGCCGCTCCAGGAACAAGCTTGTGGAGCTGGAGTTTGCAGTCTGCTCTAGTACATCTTTTTCATTTATTTAGAGATGGTCTCTCTCACTTTGGCTTCTCTTTTTCTCATTTTTTGTCCTTTTCATCCACTAAGAGAAAGAGCTCCCATATTTGATTTTCTAAGAAGTTAGGGAAAACAGCTCAACTGTAAAATGCTACTTCCTGTATGCAAAATATAACACCTTGGAATATTGTAGGTGACTCTCTCATGACCACAGAGCTCATGGGACCATAACAGTGTTATAAAGGTCAAAGTCAATACGCTATTGGAATATAGGGGGGAAATCAAAATTTCCATACCTTTCCTTATGGAAGTGGAGAGATTAGCATTTACTGAGAAGTAATGGAAGCAGAGCCTATATGAAAGTCTGGCTGTGGGAGGACAGAAAGAGCTGAGCTCAATGGATGAGCTCATGCTTTCATTTGACACCAATTTCAGCAAAACTGAGATTTCACACCTCAGAGCTGGAACGTCATGTCCACACCGTATCCTGTCAGTAGAATCAGTTGAATCTAAATGGCTTCAGGGAAAGGTTCATATTAAAAGCTTGCAGAGGGACTGTCAGCTTTACAATGGGATTTTCATCTATCTATAGATAAGTCAGTCAATGATTACCCACAGCTAAAATTGATTTAAATCAAAACTGCATGGAGGTGTGTATACAAACCAGATTGGAGAGTGACGACACTAAACCATCAGCAGAATGGCAAGAACAAATGCTACTATAATTTAGTGGCAATTTTGTATATTATGGAGGCAAAACAGAAAAAAAAGCATGCTTCAGTACAATAACTCTGCAGGTTATACCTATGTGAAGGCAATGTAAGTGAAATGTTTACTCCTGAGCCTTCTCCTACGATTTACTTCCCCTGACTCAAATATCCCTCTTCATCTGCCACTGCCTTTTCCATTTCCTGACTTTGTGTGAAACATCTGATGTGGTGGTTGTATGTGAGAAAATGTGAGTATGTTGGTGATGCCGATCTCACAGTGCATGCAGGGTTCTCTCCTGATCATCTTCTTTAAAAAGCAGGCTTTGAAGATTTTTAATGTGAATGACAAATGTTACTTCCTTTTGGAACTGATGAACCATGTTGTTTTGGTACCTGGAAAACATACAGGTGAAACTGTACTGGGAAATCAGATGGAAACTGAGATATTTCAGTTGGAGATGAATCAGAAGAGATGTATGAGAAGTTTATAAAATACTGTCTTGGAGAAATGGACCATACATTTATACTTACCCTTTACATACAGTCAGAAATAATGGGTTATATTTCAAGACCACTGTCCTGGGTTCAGCTACAGCAGT
>NW_009924329.1:475-34239 GCF_000696875.1 Nestor notabilis | reverse complement strand
GGCTGTGGCCACGTACGCAGGAAGGCAGCTCTGAGCATCCTTCCCCAACGCGTGTGGTTTTAACCAGCACAGTTTGCCTCCACACAACCAGGTGCACACTCACCCGCTGCCAAACCCTCGAGTAAATCCTGTTCTCCCCCTCTTTTCACAGCCAGTCTTCAACTCCCATCATGGATACTCTCTCTCAGCCCGGGCTCCTCAGTGTCATTGCAGGAGTTGCCTGCGGCGTGTGCCTGGGATGGGGCATTCGGGGGAGGTTCCTCCGGCAGCCCCTACTGGGGGCGAGTGCACCCGCCAGCAGCCTGGGGAGCGAAGCCATGGGCGAGTCTGGGGAGTTCAAGATGGTGCTGATTGTCCGTAATGATTTGAAGATGGGGAAGGGTAAAGTAGCAGCACAGTGTTCCCATGCTGCTGTTTCTGCCTACAAGCAAGTTCAAAGAAGAAACCCTGAGCTCTTGAAACAGTGGGAATACTGCGGACAACCAAAAGTGGTCCTCAAAGCTCCGGATGAGGAGACACTGATCCAGCTCCTAGCTGATGCAAAACACCTTGGACTGACCGTGAGCTTAATCCAAGATGCAGGTCGTACTCAGATAGCTCCAGGCTCCCAGACAGTCCTTGGGATTGGACCAGGACCAGCTGATGTAGTAGATAAAGTTTCTGGTCACCTAAAACTCTTCTGAACTGGGGACCAAAGAAATGTGAATGCATTGGTGGGTGGTGGTACTGAAGGGATAAAATCCAGGTTTGTGGGTTTTTTTCCCTCTTTTCTCTCACTATAAATAAAATAACCAGGTTTTGTAAGAGATTCACATTTGCAAATCATGAGTTTCTGTGGCTTTTCTTTTCCTTATTCTAAGGTGGGTAAGAAGATGCTGGGCTCAGTGGGGTTGAGAAAAGTAAAGCCAGCAGCATTTTTGCTACCCATAAGAAGGAACTCAGTGTATTGAAGACTTGTACAATTGAAGGTTTTATGCTGGTTTAGTGGCTGAAGAGCAGCATTAGTGAGGTTCAAATGAATTTGTCCCACATGCTAAAAAAGTCAGGTTCCTCTTCTCTGCCTTAACAGGAGGGATATTCAAAGAGAAATTCTTCAATTCAGAAAAGAAGAGCTGCTGTAGCAGTTAAAATTGACCCATACAACTGGGGGTAGCTGTAGCCAACTTCCTCTGCAGTTACTCATAGAGTACAAGCAATAGCTTGTAATCAAGTTAAACTGGCTCTGCCACCCAGGCCTTAATAGCCTGTAATCAGGTCTGGGGAGCAGCTGTAAGCCATGCTCCTTTCTGGGTATGTCCATGCAGCTGCTGCACTTGCAGTAATCTGCAAACAGTTCAGCCAAGTTCTAGGCTGAATAAACTCATATAAACAGCTTGTCCTGCAGGGACTAAATTAAATCATGTTTTACCTGGGATTAGCAGGTTCTTCTGGGGTTAAGGAAGCACTCCATCACAGATGGTGTTGGGCAGAACTCAGAGCACACTGATGATGGCTCTGCAAATTCCACTCTGCAGCTCTACTGTAGCTTTAACATGGTAAAAGGCAGGTTCCCTGCACTTGTAATCAGGTGGACTTTGAGTCAGTTTTTCAACAAAGTTGTTTTGTGAGAATTCTGCACTTCTACAGCCTTTCAGCCCTGTCTTGCAGTTGAGTACCTGTGAAATAGGTTGTAAAAGAAAAGAGAAGGATTTGCCTCCATCAGTTTACAGACCCAGAGTTGAGATGCAAGCATAAGCAAGCGTAACAAATAGAATGGATAGGTGTTTATACTGCACCTCTTACTTAGACATAATACTTCTCAAAGACTGAGACTACTGACTATAGATTTCTGCTCCAGACTGACCAAAAGCCTACAGGCACTTAGAGCCTGTGGCAGGTGAATTCCTCCCAGGTGCCAACACCCACTGTTACACATGGCACTGCTGCTGCACTGACAGAACCCCACAATCTCACTTGCAGGTTTCACAGGAGCAAGCAGGAAGGGGATGCTGCTACACAGCTGGAACCTGACACTGAGGATGGCTCCTGGTTAAGAGACAGAAGTGCCTACAGCTACCACAAATAGGGCTCATTACACTCAAATATGACAGTATTCAAAGAGAAACATTTAAGTCAATTTTATTTGAAGCTAAATATGTTTAAGGCAACTTACATACCTAGAACATGATCTCAATTTAACTGACACACCCTACTACAGTCCTAATCTATCGCCTGGTCAAATATGGTGTAGTTGGCCACAATGCAGCCAACTATTGAAAAAGTGCTATTTTCATCTTTCTGGCATAATCTTTCTGTAGAAAAAGCATTACATATGTTCTTGTATCACCCCCTCAGTGCACGACACCACTACCGGTCTCCATTGCTGCTCTTCTAATGGCCCCCTCATACCCTTGAATGTATGCACTTGCATGTCCAGTACTAGCACTGTAATACTTGGCTTGAGTTTGAAGGTCCTTTTTGAAGACAGTAAAGTGAAGCTACCACTATGCAGCATGTCCACAGTCCAGTAATTTATTTTTAAACTGAGTAATTTCAAATTGCACAAACAAAACTGAACAGCAATATGCTTGAATTCTCTCTTCTGTACACTCAAAACAGTGATCTAAAACACCACAATATCCAACATACACAAACCTCAGGGCAGGGTTAGTAAATACACAGATTGGAATCATGGTGCTCTGTTCCTGAATGGAATGTCCCACAAAAGCACAGGATACAGCACAACATAAGGTCATCTGTTACATATGGAGTGAGCAAAAAGACACTAGCATTTTCTATATGCATAACTGGAAAAACCTGCATAGGTTAAGAGGGGGAAAAAAAAAACCAACCAAAAAAAAAAAAAACAAAACAACCAACTTTTACTCATTTTAAGTCAGGCAAGGTTGTCTGTACGCATTTTAAATTCTTTTAGAGCTATGCAATCCAACCAAGGTAGGATATGCTGATTAGTGTTGTCTCTTGTCAGCGGTCTCGCAAGGTGAAATACAATCTTCGCTTTAGCTTTCTCTGAATATACAGTGAGACTTAAATGCATTTAGAATAGACAGTACATACTGTAAGCTGCTCACATACAATGAACTTAAGATTCAATATTAGAGTGTAACACTAGAGTGCAAATCAGAATCTTCACAACAGACTTAATGGTAATAAGCAGTCCTGCAAAAGCCCACTTGAACAAAGTCGTTTAAACTATTCCCCTTTTAAAGTCTAAATGACATGGAATGTGAAAAAAGATTTAACATAAGTGATTCAAATAGTTTGCGCTAGAAAAAACAGTCCTTCATGAAATAAAGGTTACAAGAACACGAGGCAGAACTCTTGCTTTTCCCTGTTATGAGTTAAAGCGGGGAGGGACGGTGGAAGTTTCAGTAAGAAAATACACTAGCTCCAAACTGACGTGTGCTGCATCTCACATGCTGTACCCAAAGCCAGGCTGCGGTTGCCCATATGGAGGTGCAGTGTAGCCATAGCCAAAAGGTGCTTGTGGAGGAACTGCGACACTGGGTCCTGCTGTCAACATTAGCTGTGGCTGACCTGGAAGACAGAATGGATTCATCTTTATTCCTCAGTACAGAGATGAGCCAACAGCATGCCTGCAACCTCCTTGTAGACATTAGTCCCTACTGACCTGGTTTGGGGTCCTCAGACGCCAAATTGGGCATTTCCCCACAAAACCTCAGGATGACAGATTCTGTGGCTAGAAATACCATACTACGAAGTACCTGGACACAGACCCTTGAAGTCTGGGGCAAGTAGTTTAAGTTCTTAGACATCTGATGATGAGAGAGAAGGGAACAGCTTCCTGCTCCTTAAGCAGTGAGTTCACCCAATCCCAGAGTCAGTCTAGCTCTTAAACTCTGCCTTGCTGAAGGCCAGAGCCCTATGCTACAGTGAGCCTGATGCAAAGGCTTGACCCCTGCAGTGCTAAAGCAAAGAGACACCTTTCTGAATATACTAATAAGCCACACTCACTACTTTGATAAGTAGCTGATAGTCAGACACTTAGAACAATTAGTAAGACAGCCCAATAGTCTACAGTTATTATAGGGTGGCCAGGACACAGTTTCAGACTAGTTCAGCCTTACAGTAGCCATTCCAACATTTTAAGAACACACAGCCAACTGCTGCAAGACTTTTTGCTTAAAAAGACAGTGTAGATTGGATTACTTGTCACGTTAGTACTCAGAACTAGGTCTTGTAACATCACACCCTGTGGCTTTATGGCTAATATTCCACACTTCTTGTACTGCTTCACGGTGTGGAGACTAGAGTTGTCAGCTATACGGCAAAGGCTCCTTTATCACTGGATAGAATTCATATTCTTACTAGATTTAGTGGGATAACCTCAATACAAATGAAAGACCCAAGATAGGCAAAGCAAGTTGAGCAAGATTCAAATATCACACTTGCTAGAAGTCTGGAATTATATAGTTCCCAGACTCCTTTCATTTAGGAAGTATTTCTTTAATAAGGTGGGACAATCTTAGAATCATAGAATAGTTAGGGTTGGAAAGGACCTTAAGATCATCTAGTTCCAGCCTTAAATCCTGCAGTCCATATGCTGCTGCTAAGATTAGATTAGAGTGGTACCTTATCCAGTATTTTGGAATACATTTCTTTAAGACTTGATTTCAAACAAAGAACGTTCCCATTCCCAAGGACATCCTTGGGGAAAACCGTAACTAGAAAAGAAGCGTTTTTAAAGCAATGCACACACTACTGACAACACATGAACTAAAGCATTACCATAAACAATAGGTTGTGTTTCCGTAGCTTGCTCCTCTTCCTTTCTCAAAGACTCTGATGCATCCAGTTTATCCACCTGAAATGGAGACCAACAATTAAAAAAACTCCTCTAAGAAGAGGTACTTATTCATGGCAGAGAAGTGGAAAAGCCTTAGTGGTATGTTAACACCCATCAAGAAAAGGAGACCATTTATAAGTTAAGATCAATTCAAGTAGCAATGTTGGTACTGGTGCAGTCAAGATAATCCGTTTCCTGAAAAACCCCTAATTGAGGGATTTGTGGAACTTCTTTGAAAGCTCACTCCAGGCTGAAGCTTTATATGAAAGGACCAGAGCTACTGCAACACCAGTAAGCTCATCAGCGTGGCTCCAACTACTTCAAACCAACAGCCTTTGGACGCAGTTTTAGCACAATGTCGGTTGGAGGCCTTTGGTGTTGGAACAATTGCTAAGATAACACCCAAACCTGGAGAAGTTTCCCTGAATGTAACATTGAGGCAAAGTAGTCCAAAGTTGGTATTTGTGTACAGCAGACTGCAATAGCATCCGACATGTCACTTGAGCCTCAAGATTTCACTTTCCAAACCCATTCACTCATGCAATTTAAGTTCAAATGCAGAGAATGCATGTGTATAAGACTTGCTTTTTTCCCCACTCTAAAACTGTGTGGCCGTCAGCCTAAACCCACAAATACGCAACTTGTTTGAGCTTAATTCACAGTAACAAGACAAGACTAGCCAGCTTCCCTCTGCTGCACAGCAAGTGCAATTGTGCTGTTAGCCCACCCCTACAAAAAGGCAAAAGAAACTTATTCTTGTGAAATATTGCTTGTTACTAGAACAAATCCAAGAAAACTCAGCTTTACTACAGTCTACAGCAGGCCCTGAAACTCAAACCACAAAAATCAAGTATTGGTATTTGACCTGAGAGATAAGATTTAGAATTAAGTCAGAGACAATCATGCCAATTACTTTTTAAGACAATAAGACAACTCACAAACCAGATTAATCTCTCGTTTCATTAGTGTCCTTAAGAAAGAAGTTTGAAGACAGGTTTCCTGCACTTACACAGGGTCGGCATTACTTATTCAGCTATACTAGCATTCATGAGTTGAACAGTTTTCAGCTTAACTGCTACATCAGCAAATACTTGCAGGCAGCTCTAATGGCTTTCTTCAGGTTAGTTGAGTTACAACATGTACCCAAAACCTGTTAATCTGTAACCTCAATTAGAGGCATACATCTAGGAAGTGGTGTAAGTCCTGAGCTTTATGAGTTCATTCATTGACTGGGCTTTCATAAGCCTTTTTGTTGCCTCACACCAGTATCTGGCTTGCTGCTCTCAAAGTGCACAGGAGTGTTTGCCAGTGCTTCAAGACTCATTTCCAGGCACCATGCTGACAACTGTGCTGTTTTTAAGTCAAACAGCTATACACTGAACACAGAAACACATGTTTAGAGATGCAAATCCAAGGAAAATGTGCAGTTTGCTACTAAGCAGAGGCATTTGCTTACACACTTGGAAAGTCTCCAGCCCAGGACATTTAATGCAGTTTTGATGCCTCCCCTCAGTGCTAAACAGATATTGACAATAACAAGCGCAAGTTTGAAACCAGCCTGCAGGATGGTTCTTACACCACTTGCTTGAGCATCACCAGGTTCAGTACCCTACACACTTGTAGCAAGATTGTTTTAAAGGCTTTTCCACAGGGACTGCAATAAGCTGCAGAGGAAAAGTAACATGCATTCAATGTTATTGTGTTATGTGTGCATGAAAAAGAGGCAAAAGTACTGAAGCAAGAGTGAGGTCTGAAGATGACTGCCATACAGGCTCCCCCCAAAAAACCACACGCAGCCCACAGCAATGCCTTGTAGCTTAAGGAATAGTGTGATGTAATTGCAATGACTGCTACACATGCGTAGTCTATGCAAACACTGCAGTTCAATTACCTTTTTTCACACACACGTTTTCTTACTGCCTCACTTGCTAGCTGTCAAAGGACCTTACACTATGCATTTTAGTCAGGTTAGCCTTGAGTTCCAGTGGTGTAATTACAGACATCTTGTCACCAAGAAGCAGTCTGTATTTAGTCCATCTTCAAGCTATTTGTCAGTTTGTTCGCCCTTTACTCAACCACATTAATGGAAAACTCACACTAGGGCTGACCTCTGGTCTAAGGAGAATCAGAGTGGTATTTGTACAGAAACAGATGGACAGCAACTTAAGAGATTTGTCCTTTGGAAGGGCAAAATTGCACAGCACAAGGCAAGCCTCAAGCGCAATAAGCTTTTTGTTTTGTTTTTTAAATGAGGTAGCAAGAGAAGTTTAGTGAAGCTGAGGGGCTTGGAAAGCAGTCTTCTTAGCAGAACTACAAGAAATTTACTACAGGGAACAGAACCACAGACTTTGTCTAACAGCTGAAGTTTTAAGTCGCTATGTGAACTAGAGCACCATGTGGATTAGACTAGCACCAGAAGAACTGGACACCTGAGTAAGGAAGAGTTTCTTCTGAAGCAGCTAGTATCTATGCTGCTTACTGTCAGCACGTATTAGTAATGGTCAGAGATCAGAAACTGGATCACAGTCCTTAAACTAGCAAATGCTGTACTGATTTATGGTTCAGAGATAGTGGTCCAAGACTTAATGACTTCTTATTGCAGGAGGTTCTTCCAGTCAGATTGGTTGTCCAATAACTGCACTTATGTATCCCTTTGATACAAAGTTGACTGTGATCCAATTAATCACCTGTACACCCTTCCTGAGGCTCTATTTGCTTATCAGTAGCAAGTGAATCTACTTTTGTCCTACAGCACTAGCTACTTGTAGAGTTAAACAATTTGCATATGCTTTAGTGATATTGTTTGGGGAAAAAGCAGTAGCAGCAGTGTAGTAAACATAGGAAAGAAAAAAACTCATGCAGAATCCTTAGACTTAGTCCTCCAGACTTAAAGATGGAAAACAAGAATCAACTTTCACCTTTTCCTTTATTGCATCAACCTGCAAAGGAATTCAGAAGGTGCAGCTTAGAAAAAAATCAAATTCCATATTTAGCATATAAAAGGTAGAAACAAAAGCGTCAGGGAAGAAATTATTAAGGTACAGGCGAGTAAAAACAAAGATACACCAGAAGTATCTGCTTCAGAAAGGCAGCTCTGCTTGCTGCTAGACCTTATCGCATTGATTTCATTAGCTACGCTACAGTTATATTCTAATCCTTTAAAGGTTATTGATCTGCTAAGAACCCTACCCCAAGACTACTACTCTCAAGGGAAGCCTAGTATTAGCTTGTTACATCAGGCATATCTGACAACCAATGTTACTGCTTAAACAGCTCCCCACCTCTCCAAAATGCAACAGTCAAGGATAGCAGATTGGCTACAGGACTAGAGAGTAGTCCTGCCTTCAGCAGTAACAGCCAGGCAAACCTTCTAGACAGGCACCTGAGTCTTCACTGACTTGGGCGTGAGTTAAGCTTCTACTTATCACAGGAAGAGTCCTAATCATTAAGGTATTTACACTATTTCACTGGAATATACTCCAAAAGCTTTAGCTGGGCAGATCTTGCTAGTGATATGTAGTATTTAACTAAATCTGGTTCAAGTCTGTCGGAGCATCGCCAAGTACTTTCCCCATCCTAAGTTGCTTCAAACAAAAGCTGAGTTGTAATTAGGACCATTAAGCATCAGAGCCACATTTTAAGAGTTAAATGCACAGCAGACCAAGTTAACTCAAGATCTAGCTATAAAGCTTTTTTTAGTATAGTCTAGAATTTCATTAGAGCTAGGATTCCTGACTGACACAGCATATGAAAAGCCTAAATCCTGGAGCTTCTTTAAGACACTGCCCATGGTCAGGCAAATACTACTGATGCAGGTTCTGTTACTGGTAGATAGGGTGGAGTTTGCAAGTGTTTCAGTCTCCTAGAGGGCGAAGTCTCTCCCCAGATGGACTGAAAAATAACAGTGGACATGGAGAGACAGACAGACAGACATCTGACAAAGCCCAAATCAATGTTAGTAGCAAGCAGACAGTCTCAAGGCATACACCACAGTGACTAACAAGCATTCAGCACTGGAGAAGCACCTACTCTTACCTTGGTCAAGTATTCCTTCATGACCTGAATGAAGTATGGCATGGCAAAGTCCATGATGTTGTGCCTCCACGCTGTTTCCAAGACAACATCTGGCCTTAGGAGATCATAGCAAGTGAAGAGACAAGCACCAAAACATTCTCTCTTGTTTTCCTGCAAGAACCACTGCAACAACTCTTCTGCCAATTCAGTATCTTTGGATTCTGAAGCATACTGCATTGCATCCTACAACATGAGAGAGCCTGTTTAGCCTCATGTGCCATAGTACAATCACCAATACTGAGGTGGTATTTAACTAAGCTGCAATCTATCACTGACATTAGCAGAGAGGAGGTATTCTACCACTTGTTTCCAAGAAACCTGCCCATATACTGCCACTCTGAAGTAAGATTTGCCAGACTAGAAGCCACCTAGTGGCATTCAAGCAGATACAGCTTTACCAGAAAGTCACAGGTCTCCAAACAAGCCAAGTATTCTAAACCAGACCTCTGTAGTGGTCTTACCTTATACAGTCTGTCTTTCTTACAGAGCTCTACACTCTGTTTCCAGCGGTTGTTTCCTTTGAAGAGATAAGCAGCAATCCTTCGAAACTCTATTAGCTCATGTTTCTCCAAACGTTGAGCAAGAGAAATGTTGTCAAAGTTGTCATAAGCATCTATAGAAGTTCTAAGAGCCTAAGTAGAAAAAGAAGTTATTCACACCCCAAATGTACAACTGCGTCCACAAAAATGCAAGCATTTCCCATACAACTTAGTTCCGGATTCCTGATGCTAGGAAGATAAAGTATTCTAAGCTAGACCTGAAGAGATTTCCGAGAAGCCAGTATTTGACACACATGTAATTTAGGATGTGTTTTTCAGTAGTAATTGTAGAGTTTGCCTTAGCACCCACTGTTTGCCTTAAATAAGAACTCATCTATCACACTCAGAGCAGCCAGTCTATCCCCAGAGCCTGAAAAGCTCTCAGAAAGCTACTATCAGTTCTCCACTTAACCCTTGGCTAGTCACCAGTAGTTCAGTTTGAAGTGTCAAAGAACATTTACTTAAGGAATTCAAGTTCAGCAAGCAGCTAAAATCTACTGAAAATGAGGGAGAAACCTGTGCTTCCAGACATTACAGACAGAACATTAGGTTAATACTCACACAGAAACCAGCCTGAGTAGAAGTTTGCAGTTCAGGAATAACTGCTTCTGCTATGCAGCGTACACAACATGCAAGACGGTACCTGTTTCAAGATGAGACTTACCTGGTAGTCTTCTTCAATAATGAAAAGGTTGTTCAGGGACTCATTCACTGATTTGTTGTTGTGATTTTGAACAGAGCGCAGGTAAGGTTTAACCAGTGGTAGCTGTTTAACCTTCAAGGAATCAGGTAGATAAATTTAAGATTAACTTTTTGTAGAGTACTCCCAGCAACTTCCCGAGAGACAATAAAGTAGCAAGTATTTTCAAGTGCCACTACAGCTAAATACTTTTCCAACTGTAACCTTTTATTTGATCTGAACAGTAGGAAAATTACCTTTGTGAAGAAGGTGACAGCACGAGTGTGGTCAAGTCGAGGAGACAACACCATCAGCAGATCATTGAGCAACAGAGGTTTAAACTCCAAATAGAATTGAACTGCCTTGTAATACAGTTCCACATTGGCCACCTAGAGATAAGGATGCACATTCACAGAAGCAGCATGATTGTAGAGAAATTCAAATGAAAGACAAACAATCTTAGATATTCCAGCACAATTGAGCCCCCCATCCAAGACTCATTCTTGTCTCTAGATATCTCTTTAGTTACGGTAGTTTACTTGTTTTGAAGTTATGTGGTACTATCAAGAACTTCGAAATTTAAACAGACTACTAATGAAGGAAAAATATCTGAAGCACACATAGTGAGAGGAGCTCAAGTTCTTGCTAAGTAATACCTTTGTGATGATATCTTTGAACTGGCCTTCTTTCCAAGCATCTGTTGGGTGATTCATCATTGTGATTATGGCATTATCATACTCTTCATACTTATCATACAAGAACACCAGTTCAGCCCAGAGGTGGGCTTGTTCTGCAGCTCTCAGAACCTAAGCAAAAGGCGCATCAGAAGTTCGAGTTAACACGTATTGCCATTAGTGTCCATCAGTGCTCAGGCTTTAGCACTATTAATAATCCCAAGAGCAGCTATTACAAAAAGCTAAGGTACAGGAAACCCCAACAGATGCATTTTAATTTAAGGCCTTGGACTTTCACCTTAGGGATGTTGACTCTGGACCAGAACAATTCCAAGTGCTCCCTCATCTTCTGTGGCTTGAACTTGGAGTAGAGAATTGCTAGCTCTGTGAACATCCCCATGTGTGCCCGCTCAAGTCCAAGTGCTGCTTCCAACATAGTTATCAGCTCCTCAAAGTAGCCACGATCCTAAGACAGAGATGTTTCATGTCAGGAACAAACCTTACTACATTTCCAGTTGTCAACAGAGTTGCCATGAAAGAATTTAGACTTTGACTGTACAACAGGAGTCAGCCTAGTTACCTGGTAATAGTTGATGAGCTCTTCCAACTCATCTGCATGCACTACAATATGGAGTCCACACAACTGGGCGAGGCGGAACTCTTTTCCATCAACACAAGCAAAGCAGACCTGGAATTGACAATTGAGTTATTGCTTCTGAAGAGAGGCTACAGCTCTGAAGTCCCTCAAGTTATTCAATCAGTAAGTTTACCTCTTTCCATGTGCGAGTGCTGTTTGCTTTCCGAGCACCATCCACAGCTGCCTGGTATTCACCTAGGTGAACCAAAGTTGAGGCTAAACGGCCAAAGTTGGACACATTGTTATACAACAGCTTAGCTGCTTCATACATCTTTTCATCATAACAGCGATCGCCAACCTACAGGAGAATATAACCAGGTTATTCTTGCAGCTTTTCAGTCAAAGGCTTACACAAAATGTATAGTGTTCAAGCCATTACCAAAATGGAAACGCCTTTAAAAGCCAGGAGAGAGAGAAGCCCCAACACCCCTCTGGTTAGCAAGACCTAAGGAGCCTGCTGCTGTGATTCAGCAAAAGAAACTCAGTCTCACTCACTTGCTGGATATGTGCATTGTTGGGTCCATTGATAAACTCCTCTAGCTCTGCTAGACGGTTCGTTTTAGCAAGAGCAAAGATTAATTCTGTTTCCACATATGACTCCCGGGCCTTCTTGCGTGCCATTTGGAGATACTTCACCAGTTCTTCCCAGTTTCCTACAAAATAGAGTTTAGAACACTTACTTTCCTGCCACTGAGAATATATGTGCTGATGCTATACTACCAGTTCAACCTAGTCTAAGTATTTCAACAGCTATTCCCCAACGATCAAGACTAGCCTTCATACTGCACATAATATGTTAGATTAAGTCACCTTACAACAGGTCTAACTAAAACCCTGGTATATAACTTCATGCAAAGACCTGCTTAGCAGCACCTGCTCTGCTGGAAGTCTCCAGCTAGCTAAAGAAGGTAGTTATAGGCCCACTGATTATCTGTTTCCCTATTCTCACTTAGGACAGTTTTTGAAGAACCAGATTCCTCTACTTGCATCAAGACACAGGTTTAGTAGAACTGCAGTTTGAGCAGGCCATGCAAAAGAGATGAGCAACACCAAAAGCAAGGCTTTAAATAGGACATAATCATACCACTGGCATTGGCAGCTTGAACAACTTCCATGTACGAGGAAGGATCATCTGCTTTAATATATGAATCAATTGCTTCCTTTACCATCCCCTTCTGAAGCTGTGCTTTAGCCAGCTGACTCCACACAGCAGGCTCATTGCAGCGTTCAGCAAATTCATACGCACGATCCAGGTTGCCAATGTGCTCTATCAATACCTAAAGAAAGGGTTACCATCATCAGCCACCATCTATAAAAGTCACACAGCATGAGTGACGGTAGGCTTAAGGTTTCACTTACTAGAGAGAGTTTAGTACAAGATATTTGTTCTACTTTATAAGAAGACACTGAACATCTTCAGTCACTTTGCTAATTGGCGTTAAGTACTGAAGTCACAGGTTAACAGCAAAGTCCTTGTGTGAGGATGCACATGTCACAAGAAGATACTACAGACTGACATTTTTCAATACCTGTACAGCTGATGTGTTGACATCAAACTTCCTGAAGATAGCAAATGCCTCCTCAAAAAGCTCATTACTAATAGCTATATTGGCTATGTCTGGAGCATCATAGTTATCAAGGCGATTGATGTATTCCATGACACGGGTGCGATCAGCCTTAATAGCTGTAAGAATGAGAAGGTTCTGCAGATTCCTAAACAGAGAAAGAAAAATATTTGTACATGTCAAGTAATGAACAGAAATTCACCCTCCCCTCTGGAGAAGGTATTAGTTTCTTTGCTGTTCCACATTACAGCAATTTAACACCTGTACTGGATATAATTTCAAGTTCCCCAAGACTTAGTTTTGACTTTACTCACCTGTGCTCACTGAACACAGAGTTATCAAGAACTATTTTCTCCAGCAGTTCAATAAGCTCATTTGGAAGATCTGCAGTCATGAAGGCCTTCACAGTAACAGAGACTTCCTCAGGGTCCTGTGTCTCTGACAGTGCAGTCTGTACAACCTGTAGGAAGAGTCAAAGCATTGACACATCAGTTAAATCACATGCTAGCAAGTAAGGTTAGGACAGCAAAGGCTTTTACTGGTTTGTCAGTCATACCTGGTCAATTAGTGGTCTTCTGTAAGGGTTGCTTTCCAGCAGTACACTGGCCCACAGTTCAGGGTCCTTACGACGAACTAAGTAGCGGGAAAGACTTTTGAAGAGGGAGTTCTCATTGCACACCTAGCAAATAGCAAAGTTTATTCAGAGTGCAGTCACAGCTCTTGAGCTAACTGTATTGCAACATTCAAGAAGCCTGCCTGAGATGCACATTAGAAATCTCAGGCTTTGATACTTCAATTAGCCTCCTATCCTAGGATGTCCAGGGCAGTCTCCCAATTCTCATTAAGTTGCAGAGGGAGATTAAATAGCTACCTACTCTACAAGAAATTACCAGTTCCTAGCTTAAAACTTTTTAGGAAATAAATGCTTTTGACAGTCTGAGCAATCCACATCTATCCCATGATACTCAGGTTAGAACTTAACTCATGAGGCAGCTGCCTTGGCATACATACATTTATAAGTTCCAAATCGCACTGTCCACGCTCATAAGCCACACAGGCCAGGTGAGGGTCCCTCTTTTCACAGTACTTGCCAACAACACGACTATCGTAATAAGGATTCTCACGCAGGAATCTTTCTGGGTTGTTGTTGCTATCAATGTATATTTTGGCCAGTGCATTGTGAGTTGCAGGCTCCTCACAACCCTCATGAATTCTTGCTTCCAGCCAGGGCAGAAGCAGTTTCAGCCTAGAAGGAAGTAGGTTTCACATTAGAGAGATTGAGTGAATAAGCAAGTATCCACTTGCACAGTATCTTCACTGTAGATGTCAGCTTCAGTAGAGGATAGAGTCAGTAACTAAACCAGAGTTACAGCACTCCATTTTGACCCGAATTCTGTTTCATTATTACATGGCGTAACTTTCTGACACAATGAAGAACATGCCAAAAACTCTCATCAGCTGGAAGCTGCTTAAGGGAGATCCCCACATCAGGCAAGAAGCAAAGCAGACTTCTGCTACTTGCTCAGCCAACATCAGTTTCTTGTTCTGTCAGTATCAGCTGTAGCTGTGTAATGAGGGCATGCATGGACAGATGAGCAGTGTTACTGTTACCAGTGTGGCAGCACGAAGAGACTTGCAAAAATTTAATACCTGTTTCTCTTCTCAACCTCTGCAACAAGCTCATCAGTCGAAAATTGACCTCTCACTACAAGGATGAGGTTCTTTATCACATCTTCAGAGCAATCCACATCAAGTAGTCCCCCAATAACAACAGGCAGACGACTTGGATTCACCTAAACAGGATTATTTAAAGTCAGTGTATTGTCATGCAGCACAGGCAGTCAATACTTATCCCTACAAGTACACATGAAGACTGCTTAAGATTCTTATCTTCCTGCCTTTACTCCCAGCTTCCTAAGACTTCAGACAAGCTTGAAAGTCAATTCTTCAGTCAATAGGGATTCATTCCACAGTTCAGTGGCTCACTAATGCTCAGTCCCAACAGGGAAAGCTCCTGAGCCAGCCAATTTGTCCGTGCAAGGAGTATAAAGGAGAACTTTCCTGCCCCCTAAAATGCTGGACGTTAAAATTACCCTAAGAACTCCAAAGTTATTCTACCAAGCTTCCTCCATTAAGAGGCATATTAGCTGGGGCTACTGCTCAGCTTGGCTGAGGAATAAGAGACCTGACTCACATAACGGCTACCTTCCCAGAGGCCACTAATAGGTACTTAAATGACAGTCTCAAGTACAAGTTTGCAGAACTTAGAAGCATACCTATAGTTCCATATAAATCTAGAAGGATTGATCAGTTTGACTCATTAAAGCCAAGGAATTGTAACTTACCTTCTGTACGTATATCTCAATGTATTTTTGGAGATTATTTCTATACAAATACAGCACCAAGTCGTGGACAAAGTCAAAGCGATCACATACAATGATGAGTGGCAACTGGTCAGTGAGTTTAGCTTCCTATAAAGAGAAGAGCTTTAGTAATTTGGTTTTGTTCTTGGGCTTAAGTAGACAAATACAGTCACTTAAACTGTTAAAGCAGCTGAATTTGGAAAGCCAAAATTCAACAGTCAACCAAATAATGACAACTTATTGTTCAACTAACTGTTTGCAATATGTAGCAAGTAGGAGTACTCACACCCACTTCAGAGCCTACAGCAAGAAGCTTTCTGAAGTTTAACCCTGCTCTTTTGTATAGCAGAGTCCACAAAGTTTTACAACATATATGACTATTAAAAGCCTAAGCTATACACAGCATTTTTAGTTGCCACTGATGTTTGGCGTGCAGGATTAGCACTCTGGGATTTCGAAAGGAATTTAACCAAAACTAGTTTAAGTTGTGGTTCCTAATATAAAAACTATATGGCACTTGAAGTCAATTCTGTATATATCTTGTGATACCTTCTAACTATGGATTTAGATAACAGTAAGACTCCAACAGTAGGACTTCAATTGCTAATCAGATTAGGTATCTAAAAGCATTCCAACTTTCAGCAAAAGATTACAATGATTACAGTACAGAAGCTTAGTCTATATGGCAGACAGTATTCCGGATGCATTATTTCAGATCACTTATTTGAACATGCACATCCCAGAATATAATCCTACATATAAATTACACTTAAGGACTTTACATAGGAAGACCTGTACTGGGAGATTTACCTGGTACATGTCCTGCACATTCCAGACATGGAACAGCACAAAAAACAATAGCTTTCATCAGGAATTTGACAGCTTGATAACATATCTTAGGTGGCTCAATCAACTGACATACCTTACACCTCAGTGACACCAGGTTATTTTTATAAAATTCTCATTTGAAGAGTTTTGCCATCTTCAGATATGATCAGCAAAATCTAAGACTATGCTACGTAACCAACAAACATGAAGGCAGGAAATGTTCCCAGATAAAAGTTTTTCCCTCCCACATTGTTTCTCAGTTATTTCTAGCAGTGTTGTATTTGTTAATAAGCTCAGCACTAGCAGCAAGCTACAGAATCTGAACTTTGAGCACACAATCTTTTTGCCATTCTTCAGAAATGTTTCAACAATGCTCCAAATCCTAGCAAGTCAGTTATGTACTTACATTGACTGGCACATCCTAGCAGAGCTAAAGCGTGGTTCACCTGGCTGAAACTTCAGCAAGTAACCCTGAACTCTGAAAGCATTTATAGAATTTACACAATTCATTTGTTGTTTCTGTAACTGCTCAGCTAAAGCTGATTACACCGTAAACAAACATTAAGTTATGAACTTATTTGCCATTATGGTTGTTCTCAACCTCCAAGTAACCCATTTCCAACTTTATAGCGGACATCTGTACCAAGTTCTAGATGAGCTGGTGCTATTATTACAGGTTAGGAGCTCAAGCCAGGTTAACCCTATTAAGAGCAGCAAGGACCTGATCTGATAAATTCTCCATTTTTTAGATATTGTTCCAGGTTCAGGCTTTATTAAGAGGTACTGCCAACATGGTAGATACCTCTGGTTTAAAAGGACAGATGGATCCATAAGCACAAAGATTAAGAGTCACCTGTATTTTCACAGAGCCGCCTCATTTCACTGGTGGCACAGACCATGTTTTATCAGAACCCCAAACAGGCTAAGACAGTCCAATACTACCCAAACATTACCTTGAGGAAGTTTTTAACACGTTCCGGATCATAGCAGTTACTTTCCCTGCAGATTCTTTCCACTTCTTTAATTTGTCCTGTCTTACACGCAGCTTGAATATACTTGAAGTGCACATCTGGATCCTGGCTGAAGTTTACAATAGAGCCCAGGAAATAAAACAAACCTTGGAGGGAAACAGTCAACACGTTATTCTGCTAAAGCATTTGATTTGGATCACTATTAGCTTTTAAGCAAGGCTTCCAAATTACAAATACATGAAAATTTGAGTCTGACTACTGCAGAAGTGTACAAAGAACTGAAAAAGAAAGATGCAAGCACTGTAATTGATTTAAGAAGACCAGACTACCCTAGCTGAGTTGAGCTTTGGTAACATTTCATTTGGTGACATATTTTGCAACACCGATCATCAGCACCCCTGTTAACGGGGGAATGTTAAGGTTTAAGTAAGGTTTCAAGACAGTTTTCAGGCGTAGGTATTTAAGTTCAATATTGGCTTTTTGGATTTCAGTAGACAGACAGTCCTTCATACACACACTATGATGAGGTGAGCACTAGCTCCTTTTGGTAGAGGCAAGGGCACAAACTTACCTTCAAAGCTCTTGAAAGACTCAAACAGCTCAATAAGTGACTGTGTTGACAGCTGTTCATGGTATTTTGAAGCTACCTGAACACAGATCTGCAGGTTCTGACGAATGTTAGCAGACAACATAGCACGCAGACACTCCAGAGAGTCTTCTACTGATAAGGAACCAAAATAATTCACTAACCACTGCAAAGACACAGAAGCCATTTTAGACCCAAGTAGAACACTCTACACTGAAGTCAAATGTAGACTCAGAATATTTGATCTCATACCTCAGGATTGAGAAGATGAGTGTGAACTACTGCACGCTTGATGTCGTATAAGTCTGTGAAGTGTTCAAGTGCTCTCTGTAGCAAGCCAGCTTTCTCACACAGCTGAGCTATGTGAGCCCGGTCATAGTGAGTAAACATTTGGTTTCCCAGTATAGCATCTGCAACCTAGAAGGAATATTGGAAAGTTTTCATTCAGATCCTGAATTCTAGCACTTAATATGGACCACAACACAGCAGCTAGTCTAGCCACAAACAAGCCAGTAATTCTGAAAGCACACCTGAGGTGCATGCATGAGGTTCATCTCAAGTAAACGTGTTTGCAGGGGACCTTCCGAGGGACGATTATTCTTCAGTGCATCCAGCAAGAAGGCTGTACATTGCTGAATTAAATTATATTCCATGAAGACATCTACAATCTGGAAAAAAATTAAGCTTTTTATTAGAAGCTGGAAGCCTACTTACACAAAGTAACAGCAAGTGCAGCTTCCAAAGCTAAACTCTTTATTCTGGCACTGGACTGAGCTGTCATCTGGCATTCTTAAAAACAGGCAAGAAACAGCATTGTCCTGGTAAGGTAAGTCTAAACTGGTATTTAAAAAAAAAAAAAAAATAGATAAAAAAAGTTTCTTCTTCTTGTGGTAAGAGAAACCACACTCTTACCAATTTAAGGCCTTGAACTTAACATTTCATATCAATAAAAGCTACTTACTTGTGTTATGTCTGCAAGAGGCTCTTCATCTTGAACAAGCATTTGTGCAAACTGCTGTCCTTGATCAGGGCTGATTCTCATTACATTCCTCAGCAAAAAAATCCAGTCTGGAGTATACCCAACCTGAAGAGATAATGAAAAGTAATAACTCAGCAAGAACACACACCTTGTTAAATAGAGAGCTCAGTAAATGCTACGGTCAGTAGTTCACACAACCCAGTCAGGATTTCCTCATTTGGTAAAGGCTACATAGGGAAGTATGAAAGGACACATGTATGAAGTCCAGCAGTAATTATTCATAACAAAACATTAGGCCAAAGTAGGCACTACACAGCCTTTCAGACTCCCCCACAATTCCTTTTACCTACTTTAGAACATACACGAGTTATTCTTAAACACAGGACAGATATGGCAATTTAATTTCCTCTCACCTTCTTAGCATACAAAACAATCTTCTGGACTTGTCCTGTTTCAGCAAAACACTGGATGACTTTGTTTGGAACATTGGCTCTCAGATAGACACTAAGTGCTAGCGTAGGATCTACAGATTTCACAAGGTCTCCCAGCTCCTCTGAGCACTCCAGCTGTTTAAAGATACAAATACAGTCAGTACACCCTGACCATGTCATGCATCAATACCTTCTTCCTCATCTGTCTTCCTTTTGAACTTCTCAACAAAACCCCAAAAAACAAACCATAAGGCCCAGCTTGATAACTACAGAAAGAGGCAGATAATGCTATCTAGTGGACACTGTTCCTTACACTGTTCTACAGGAGTCAGAACTGTATTTGTAGAGCTAAAAAGAATCAGGGGATATATCAGCATGTTTCTTCACCTAATTACAGAAATGTAACCACGGCTCAAAGCATATGCAAACCAGTATCCAAAGAAGCCTAAAGCTGTTTGGGGAAAAAACAGCAGCAGTTCAAACAGCTTTCTATACTGTTACCCTGCTGTAACTTTAAGTAGAATGAGTAAAGCTCTTAGAATATTTGATTAATTCTCTTGCAGTAATATGGGTCATAGATACAGGTAGAGTGAACATCTATTGCTCAACTGTTTGATCACACCAGGGCATAAAGGAGTTGAATGGTTGAGTGTTCCTGGGAAGGGGAGGAGGCTGCCAAGCCGGTACGACCCTTCCCTTCCAGAGCTCTAAAGGAATCTACCTCAAATTTACCTTATCTTCCTTTAACCACTTTTCCAATAGCTGTTTGCGTCCCTGCTGAAGCACTGGTCTGCAGAGTTCCAGCGATTCATACTTATTCAGCTGCCCTTGGTCAAGCAGAATGCCAAAGTATTGGAGTAAAGGGGAAGTCTGTCCCGGCTGAGCTGGAACACTCTGGAACCGGCGGATGGTGTCTGGAGTACGCAGGATTCCCTGCCAGAAATAAAAGATGCACTTTAGTTTTCTGTTCGGCTATTGTGGCTTAGCAAGAGTTCCTCCAAAGAGCCGAGATTACAAATGCTTGCCACAGTGACACTGTTTGCCAGCCCAGAATAAGTCAGCAGCAGTGTGGTTGAACATAGTCTTAGACACTACCTTTGAGATGTTCTAACACAAGATGTGCAATAGCAGCCTATTGGACTTGTTTCAGCAGCAATGCAAATTTAAGTTTGGGGGACTGTCCTACAGAATTAAGACACCGTGTCCTTGCAAGCAAGTTCCTCTCATGTGAATTTAGTCTTAGTTTGTCCTTTTTATCCTGTTTCAGATGCAGCTCCAGCTAGAGGCTATCTTTTCAGAGACTTTTTTAATCACTAGAAATGTAAACATTAAACCTTATAGACATTACTTCATTATTTATTCCTTTCCCCTTCTGCAGACTTCATACCAGCTTTAAGATCTTCCAGCAAACAATCAGTACCCTTGGCACATAGCATACAGCTTCTTCCCAGGTACGTTAAGTACTACATTAGGACAGCAGCAGTAATGAGATTCTAGTGTTGCCACCTTGGCAATTCAGTGAGCTTTATTGATGCAAGAAGCTGAAGCCAGTGAAGTTCAGTACTGCTCTGAATATCACAGTCTATTACCTTTGGGGCATTAGCTGCCACTTTTGCTGCCTCCGAATAGTTCCCTTGTGCAAACAGTGCATTGAATTTTCTGGCAAAGAGTTCCTCAGCACCTGCCAGGTTGTTACGGACAGCCATTCGTAAAGCTAGGTCAGGATTCTGCAGCACATTTGTGATATAAGGAATAATATTCTCTTCTTCCACACACACTGAGAGCACCTGAATAAATCATCAAGGAAAACTTCCAGTTAATCCAAACATAAAGAACAAGCCAAAGGCTAAGCTAACCTCCAAGAGGAAAGGTATGGCATATGTGAAAAGTTTTTCATCCCTTGATAACTGCAGTTTTGCCATTTTATTTAAGAAACAGACCTCTGGTTAGAAGGAGCCTCTAGATCCAAACACTGCATCAAGGCAGATGATTAACTTAAACTGAGGTATTTACAGAGGTCAGAAATACAGGAATGCAAGCACTATCTTTCTGTAACCTGTACTCAGTGTCTAAGGATGAACTACGGACAAGTCTTCTACTCTGCATTACCAATGCTCAACAAACAAGAATTTTTGAAATCATTCAATTCAGTCTAAAGGCATGGCTGTACAATGTTAATGGATGTACAACATTAGTTAGTTAAGTTAGATGTGTATGGAGATGAAGTAGCAAATTTGGGGCTCAGAACACTGTCAGACCTCAGATACTCTGAGCACAGGGTTCAAACTTAACATATTTAAGACTTTCATTAGCATGTGCTCTGCAGGAGGATACAATTTGCCTTCAGAAATGGGTATATTCTAGCTCCATTCTCAACAGCAAGACAGTGTTTAGATTCACTGACTGCCATTACAAACCCCCCAAGATTATGCAACCAGAACCCAAGTTGTAGAAGACACTAGAAGTCAGACAAGCTGCACTCCTGTTCAACTATCCAATACTAAGAATATTCCTTATTCTATTAGTCTCGCTTGTTAATTTCTGGAAACTTTCATACACTGATATGAACCCTACAGTGTATCAGTAAGGGCCAGCGGGATTAGCTAAACAAGTGGTTTCCAGGCCAAGCTTCCTTACTTGTCCCTTCCTGTTCACTCCAATAATTCCAGCTGTTGCTTCATGCTGTGCCGTAACAAATATGGTCTCTCCACTAATTCTGTTCATGTAGATACAGGTGCCAGTTTCCAGGTCATACAAGTGGATATAGCCATATTTTGTTATGAGAAACACCACGTCGTGCTTGTCACTGATCTGCAAAACAGGCATAAGCAAATCTAGTATTGCACAAAACCAGTAAGTACTTTTAAGAATCAGCAGATAGCTGGGCCATTTCAGGACAACTGGAAGTGCTGCTATACTTTCATTTAACATTAGAGTACTATTACAGTAGAATGGTATTTTATAAGCTTGACACACAGTCAAATATACATGAATACTTCTTCCATAAATAAGAACATAGTGTCTTTGAATGCCACCTGAGTCGCCATCTTTACTTTAACACCACTGCAGCAGGAGCATTCCACCGGCTTAGTGCCAAGCCTCAGGTCACCCGGCTTTCCAGTGCCCTGTTACAGTGTCACATCTCCCAGGAGAACCAGACTTGTTCTTGTCTCTTGTTTACAGCTGTCATACCTGCATGGCAACAGGAAAGTCATTTTGTGCTTCAGGAGGAAAGAAGACATCCACTGCTTTCTTTGGAAATGGCTGATTCCCAGTAGGTGGTGTGCCAACTTCAATGATATGGAGCTGTGCAATAGGTAGGATTAGTCTGTTAGTTCTTGTATTTAATTCATGTAACAACAGATTCAACAATGAGGATATAGCAATTCTTCTGCTGCTGAGCCTTAATCCCAAGCTTATGCAAAGGATAAACTAAGTCAGACTTCCTAAATATTTGTACTGGCTAGAAGCGTGGCGTACTGTATTCACATACTACAGATGAGGAAAACAGTCAAGCATGATCTTTAGTTACTCCTAGCTACTTGGAAGTTTAAGGATTCAGTAAGGTCACTTCATACAGACTCTTTCAACATGGTTAACATTCCACAGTGACAGTTCTGAGGATGTTTCTCAGAATCTAACTTTGGGTTTAGTGTTTTAGCTGTCACAAAGTAGCTCACTTAATTCCAGTACTAGTATTAGACTGTTAGTTAGGCTTGTAACACCACTGTTTAATGTTTTTCATCCCGTAATTTGGAAATAAATTAAGCCCAATACCAGTGATCAGCATCAAAGAAAGATTACAACAGCTTTTCCCTTAAGCTTAGCCTGTGAAGCCAAAAGTCACATTTCAAATGGCTAATTAGGCTGGCCAGGACATGCTACTTCAGGAGCCCAAAACAACTCCTGCTACATCAGGTAGTCCCTGCTGTAAAGTTCTGTATGCACCAGTTTTCACACGCATTAGACTGACACAGTCCCTCACTTTTTTCCTAAAGGCAACTTCGTGCATTTTAAACCACTTGTTTTCATGGAAGCAGATAACCAGGGTTAGTCATTAAAGATTACAACATATTTAGAGCCAGTCTTACCTTACCCCCAGCCTGCCCTCTTACTGCAAAACAGAAGAGAGTAGATTCTTCAGCATTTCCTTCCATCTTGAACTGCGCAAAGCTAGCTGCATGTCCCTCAATCGGTTGTGACACTTTTCTATCCACAGAATATAGCTGCATTGCTCCCACAACACGATTTTGCTAGACAAGGCAGAACAAGAGTCAAGGATAAAGCACACTCAGCCTGTAATTTCATTTAAGTTAGTGTTGGTAAATATGTTGTCATAGCCAGCTGAAGTACCATGCCATGCTTCTCTTACAAAGGCATCACTTAACACTCTGAACATTGTACTATGTTTATACCACTACTGTAAGATTGAGTTATGTTTATTATTTGAAGATCAAGACAAGCATTTACGTTCCCAAAAGTGTTTTAGGAAAGAAAAAAACAAAAAACCACCAAACAAACTATCAGTCCTGCTCCTATGGAAGGAGGAAACAAGACAAGCTGTGGGCTTCCATGGTAGGCCTCCCTAGTAGCAAGGTACCTGTGCAGATATGCCAGTTAGCAGTAGCCATTTCTGCTTAGCATCAGTACGGTAGTTGATGATCTGGCAGCCAGCAAGACTAGAGTGGCGATCAAACATTTTCACAGGCTGGGACTCCCCCTCCATACTCCAATGGTAGACTGCATTATCCGTTACAAGGGCAACAGTATTCAGAGAGATCCACTTCCAGAAGGTGACATCATCTGTCATTGTATGAGCCTTCATTTTGCTCTTCATTTCAATGTTAAATATTTGAAGCGTTTTCCCAGCTAGAAAACACAACATTTTAGCCAGGTTAGTTTCCACTAGTTACTTCAAGCACTGGTTAAAAGTAGATGAGCTGCACTATGACATTAAACCCTCATGGTTTCCTTCAAGAAAGTAGTCATATAATGGCAGTATCTTCAGTGACCAGCTACTACTATTAAACAGACCACACTCATAGAGGTAATTTTATCAATTTGCCACTACTGAGCAATCAAAACAGATGTGGAATACAAGTTGGTAGGAGACAAGAGCTTCAGCTACATGAACAAGTTTGTACAATACTTCATGTACATCAAGACGAAGCTACAGTAATGCCGAGTCTCTTGAAAGTTATGAGGAGGGCTATGCCACAGTGTTATTAAAAAACTGTCCACATCTGTTTTAAGTATAAGAAAAGCACAACACGGAACAGTCAAGTTGGCAGAGGGATTTCTTAACTCATTCATTAACCAAAACCCTTGGGTTGCACTAACAGGATACACAGCTACTGGCTGCAAACCAGACTAACATACTGTGCAAGGAAAGGAATCTAGTGACCAACACAAGCTCTAGAAGGTAAGAGGAAAAGTTCTCCTAATTACACAGAATGGTGCATACATACAACCTGAACAGCCACTTGCAGTAATTTCCACCAGTTTTTACAACACAGTGGCATATAAGATATTATTTTTTCCTGTTGAGAAGATAAGGAAGGTTCTGACCAACTTCTAGTTTTAGGGGACAGCTATTTAAGCACATGCTCATGTAGCCCAAGATGAATGCAAAAGACCATGTGAAACTAGACGCAGGTCAGAATTTCTTCTACAGTTACTAACTGTATTTGGCTTAATAAAGTCACAGTCCCATACAGGCAAGTGCCTTCACTCACCAAGGATTAGTTTAGTTAGAAGACATTATTAGTTCAGCTATTGACCTAAGATGCAGAGCCAGGAGTTTCTCCAGGGCTTGGAGAAGGCTGTCTAAAACAGCGTTACTCAGGCTACAGGCTAGCAGTTTGTTTCTGTATCTAGTACTGCTGGACCTCCAGAGTGAAGGGAGATGACATTCAGAGCACATGTATCCTACATGCTATGCACGGTTTAAGAGGCAAAATTTAGACTTAAGTCTAAACGGTCATTCCCGATTATAAAACCTTAATATCAAGGTCCCAATAGCTTAAGTACACTCTGAATCTTAAGGATTTCCTTGTTTGGGAGGGCATGAAAAGCCTCTGAATTTTAGGCTTTCAGTTGCTTAACCACCACTGTTCAGCAACGTGCACCATAGATTTGAGCCATTTTATTCTGTGTTTTCTTGTCCCAAGACACAAAAGGAACCAGTATAGTCAATTGAAATAACTCACCATCTGCACACACAAGAAAGCATTAAAGTTGTGACAAAACAGTAGCACAGTTAAGTCAAACTTGGATAACACTGAATACATATAAATTTTTCCATTAGCAATACAGGCATTTCTAGAGTGACAGTATTTAAGGCTTCCTGGGGAGAGACTCCAAAGGAATGCTTGTTCTCTGTACTGCCAGAGATACCAAGTTAGCTGACCTTGTGCTTTATTCAGCACACAAGTCTTTCCTGCATAGTTTAACTCTTCTTATCACTGACTGATACAACTAAGCACAAACTGGTACACTGGCCTCTTCCAGCAAGGCCAGACTAAGGCCTTCAGGAATATTTCCCCTCCTCAGTCTTAGTCTTCCTCTCTGTAAAGAGAAGCTTAGTTGACAGACCTTCGACACTTAAGAGATCAGCTCTCATTTCCCTCTAGCATAATTCCAGACTTGAGACTCCTTAAAGGCTACATTTCCCTTCCAGCTCTCCCTGCTCAGAAGCTGTAAGCATTCCAACCAAAGCAAAAAACTCTCATCCTAATGATGAGCAAATACCAGAAAACTTCAACTGAAGCTTACAGCCCAGCTGTCTTCAGAGTAACTTAAAACGATTTAAACTTGAGCTCCCATTAAGCTGTGGAGAAGCAGTAAGGGATCCTCCCACATAAATTGCCCAAGAGACTTAAGTCAGTCATAAGCTAGTCTTACAGAAAGCTCTCCATCCACTTCAAACATTTCTTTATCAAGGCTTCCATACCTTTTAATGCAATGACTTTACTGGCAGGGTTCATGATAGCACTGTCAGCTGAAATTGGTCTTCGAATGGGGTTGCTGGGGTCATTCATGTCAATGATCACCACTTGAGCCTGTTCTCCTACTTTCTCTCTTATGCAGATGAATTTGTCAGACTCCATTGTCAGAGTGCTGAACCCAATGTTTGCTGGGTTGATGCCCAAATTTTGGAGCTGGAAGAGAAAGAAAAAAGGTTTGGCATTATGTTACTACTTCAATATAGCCATGGACAGCTCTGTGAAAGTCACAAAAGATACAAGGCTACATGCATCTTTTTCTGACAACACAATCATATTATGCAAAATGGCAGGCACACAAATTCTTGTACATCTTCAACTAAGCCCAGCAGGCTTCCTAAGAAGCCCTTCAGCATTCAAATGCTTGATGCCTTGTCTTCAAGGTCCACTTACAACTTAGTGTTTTGAGAACTCAACTTTTTGGCCCCTCATACGGTTTAAGGCACATTGAGCTTGCCTGCTCCTGGTAGCTGTGCTAGAGTTGCAGCTTCAGTACTCACTCTCACCAGCTTTGCTTCCAGAATCCCAACTTATTCCACTGAGCTTGGCAGCTCTCACTATTTCAAGCTTAACATCACATGTGAGGCGAATGAGCTTTATCTTTATCCTTGTAGAGTTAAAAAAAGCTACCTGTGTAGCAATTAGCCTAGTCCTATTTAGCAGCAAGGCTGTATACCACCCAGGAGACAGAGCTAACATGAAATGGATACTTATTGAAATTAGAAATGGCTCATCCACAGCCATGCTTCACACAGAAGATACCAGTAAACCACCTCCTTTTCTGCTGAGCCAGTCTGCTTCTGTAGGCCTTTAGATGTATCCCTTTTAATTATGTTTTAGTACAGCTTGTAATAAAACACAGTTTAGTTAGGAACACTTCCATCACATTTGCAGCAGGCTAGTGTGTTAGGATGTCAGCAGTGAAATAGTTTATTCCATTTTTAACAGTGGAAATGCAGAATGGTTAGTTCACTGCACATTCAGATACCCCACTTCTGGGAGGACGCACCTTAGAAACAAGATTGGTTTTCTACTGTTCGAGGAATTATCAGTAATACTTCAAATATTTTTCTTTCTGGGAAACAACTTCAAGGCTAAGGTCTCCCAAGAAGGGCCAGACCTTCAAAGCCATTTTAGTGTTATTGTACTAGTTTGAAGCAAAACACTAAGCTCTTATCAGCTGTGCTCTGTGCAAGCTTTGAGGTGACCACACCTCAGCTGCTCTGTTCCTGCCTACTTGCAGCTTCCGATAAAGAGGGTGTTTTACTACACTTCCCCTTTGCCACGGCTCTTAGCACATGCAAAGAACATCTAAACTCTGGCATACCAACTGAACAGAACAAGCTTCACAAAGGGCACTTCAACGTATGATCTATGCCACATAGTCAATCAAGACAGCTAAGTCAGATCTTGGTACAGTTTAAAGTTGAGACTAAAGCAAGTCAGTTTTAACTTCTTGGGTTTGCTGAAGGAGAGAATTTCTAGATGACTCAGCCTTTGTGTATGGTTCTCTGGTAACACTGCATTTAAGTCCTTTCTCCTAAAGGACACTATTTCAGTGAAGCTACCTTGCTCTTAAGTGAGGACTTCACCATTTGAAGCTCTTCAGTCAGGTTTGAACAATACGAAAAACACCTTCAGGGTTCTCTAACATTTAAGGGTTCATTTCACAAGTAGCTTACAGAACTTAAGGTCACCCACCTTTTCTTTTTCAAAAGATTTTGAGATAAGAGCATAAGCAAAACAGATTTAAATGTAGTTCTTGCAATCAGACATCAAGCTAGTTACCATAACTGACTAGCCATTCTTCCGCACCAAAATGTCTACACTTCCTGTGACTTAACAGTGAATGGTTTCATTCAGAAACAGTTCCTTTTACATCCATCCACCTGATAATAAAGCCAGGAAACTTTCAGGTGAAACACAGTGTTTTATCAGCTCCTCCAACAGAAAACTACTAATGCTACAGCTACTTAAAAGGATAGTGTCCTCTAGGCCTCAGACTCTGGTATTTATAGATCAGCTAGGCAGGGCTACATGCAACCCAATCAAACCCCTTTGGGCGAGAAGATTTGAAGAGTTTCATCTGATTGAGCTGGAGAGACTTACTAGGATGTGGTGTTTATTTTTGCTAGGGCTGCAAGCATAACAAGTGCAAAATCACTTACCAAGCGCTCAATTTCTTTGCTAACTGGTAGAGGAGGGTAGTTTCAGAGTGCCAAGTATTCCCTCCACCTGGCAGTAACTCACACCACTATGCAAACAAACACTGTGGATAGAACAAATCAAAGCAGCAAGTCCTAGCAGATGGCAGACCTCTTCTGGAAGGCCTAGACATAACCACCGAATCGGAGTTGTTTAGATAATGTAAGAGGTTTATTTTAATCATGATCAAACTGCCATCTGTTAGGTGTCACATCTGAGGTACCCAACCCTAGTCAGTAATGGAAGATAGGGTCCTTTTTAAATTTAAGTCCATTTTCAGAGGCTAGATATTTCTTTGAAAAGATTTAGTCAATTGGCACTGGAGCTCTGAAGAAAGCTTGGAGAAGCTTTCTGATGGAGGAAAGACCATTAGTAAGGTTGTTAAGTACACAAGCTCTTTCTGCTAACATCTCATCTTTTAATCTCAACAGATCCAAGCGTACAAACAAAGTCTGCTTCATGCACCGGGGCAGGAAGTTGACTTGAACCTCAACAATGCCTGCATTTGATTACACAAGAGCTCACCAGTCAAGAGTGGCACTTGCTTTGCTCAGCTGGTAAAGCTAATGGTAACTTTTCTTGACTGTGCTCTGATCTGATGCACAGAACTCTTCTGAGTACAGATCATTCCCAGAAGTATAGGTTATTTTCTCCCCCACACTGGCTAAAGTTCAGGAGTGTTTATAAAGCTAAGCAAACAGTAACATTACTATCAGGAAATGTGACAGGCTTTTATTATGAAAATGTCAGTACTACTTCACATACAAACTCCTGAGTTTGCACTACAACTGACAGCTTTACAGCAGATTTTCTACCCCTTCTCCTCTGACCAAAGGGAAAACACACCAAACATCTAGTATTGCATTCATTTAGGTCCACCACCTTTCACCAATTCACAAGAAAGTATAAGAGACTGGGGAAATAAAACAAGGACTCGTAAAATACTCCTACATTATACTGTGAAACCACTTCCTTGGCTTTCAAGCAGATACAAAAGCAGAACTTGCTAGCTGTGCTTGGGCAACCAGTTTACAGTGCAAGGTATTTTACACCAGCATCTGTCAGAAAATTTAGTTATACCAGTTTCCTGAAAGCATGTTGAGAAGAAAGTGTTCTAGGAGTTAGCTGCTCCATTAGAGTGGAACCACATAACAGGCTGCCAGAGACAGCAGCATCTCTTCAGTTCAGCAGATATGGCACCCTGGAAGACTCATCTAACCCAAGACTGGATATTTCAGTCAACTGCAGGCTGTACTGAATCATCTAATTCTGTGATGGTATTAACACCAACAGCATTGAGACATGAATCATTATAATATAGTAAGTGAAAGTCTGATTAGCAAAATTATTTTTTCACTGGAAGATGATTCAAGTATGTTCTTGGTAACTTATCCAGAAAAGTTGTCCTATTACATGCATGTTTGACATCAAACTGCATGGTAAAACTGCTGACAAGAGTCTCTTTGTTGACCTCTTCCTGGAAGATTTGCTTTCTTGTGACAGTTTGCTTAGCTGTCAAATAATTTCTCCTTGCCTGCAAGGAAGGGCACAGAACTGCTGAGTACACATTTCACCTCGATTCTCACACTCAACAGGATATAACCACCATTCTTGTAGCCACAAGCAGCTGCTCAGTCTCTGCCCAGAAATTCCTTATCTACATGCAGCTAGAAATCACATAGCTAGAAAATGACAGTTAATAGAAAAATGCCCAGTCTTTGGAGAAGCACAGAGCTCCCTGATGTGCAGTGAGTCACATTAGCTCTATTGCCAGGCCATGCTTTGTCCAGCTTTGACTGAAAAAGGCTACATTTCAACCATTCATTTAGTTCCATACCTGAAAATTAGCAAAGCAAGCACATCACACAAGATTTGTATGTGCACTGATCTGTTTGAGTTACTGCAAACAGATCAGCGTAACACGAGTCCCACAGCCAGTCAATGGCTCCAAAGTACTTCAAGCTTACTAGTACAACGTAAGAGTTAGTGTTTGTAACAGGCTAGGAAGTTATGTTTTCAACAGATAAGAGACCTCTGTAATACTGAAGAGCTCTTCTATTTCTATATCCTTCCTATTTTATGCCTCACCCTCAATGGGCTGAGGTAGCCATCCGGTCTCAGCAGCCACAGGCAAGCTGTGTTGTATTTCAGCTTCAAGCCACAGCTGAGAACATGCGGGCTGAACAACTGGCTTTTGGTTCAGTCATCAGAGCCCCAGCACAAAGTGCTAATGAGCACACCCACCTAGACAAGCAGGCCTCTTGACTTCATCATCTGCTGTGAGGTACATACCAAGAAGAATAGCTTCTAAACCACTTAACTAATTGTTCCTATCCAATTAGTTCACACACACAGAGCTCAAGGCACCTTGATTCTTCACAGCATTTTGTTACATTCTCCCTCTGCAAGAACACTCCAAACTCACTGGTTTTAGGAATTCAGATCCACTAAGATGAAGAGGTCAAGAACCCCACCAAAACAGCATTAGGCACAGCGGGCATCTGATTCCCAACCGAAAATACTAACAAAAGACTTAACTGCTTCAAGCTAATGCTGTTATAGCAGAGATTTAGTGGTTTAGGATATATTAAACAGTCTCACTGCCAGCAAAATACATGGAAGCAATTTGTTGTTTGTCATTGTTACAGTTAAGTAGTAAAAATCTAAGTTTTATTATACCATGCTGTCCAGTTTTATCCAGTTAGCTCTTCAGCATAGCTAGCTACAGTTCCAAGAGCCATTCAAGTACCATCGCACTAGATCAGCACAGCTGCCATTCAAGTTTATGCCATTGATAACCAACTGATACAAGAACCCTTTTCTTAGATAAAAGTAGTTCTGTCTCAGGATCAAGTGCGCAGCCTAAGCTGACAGGTTTCCGTACTGTCTAGACAAGTCTACAATTTTCTTTTAAGTATATTTAGGTTCAGAAGAGTGTTCATTAATGCCTTAAGTCACACCAGTGTGTCTGGCCCAAGGCCAGTTTTCACATATTTCAGGGTAGTGGAGCTAAACTAATTTGCAATTACAGCTCATCACCTGCTAACTAGTCTGGTTCCTTCTTGCTCATCCCGAACTTGTTATCTTAGAACAGCTCTGTGCACCTACTACAGTAAAGCAGTTGTGTTTTACTTTCGCCCTCAAGTACACAGAGGCACCAGCTTATGGAATGCATAAAACCTGGGCATGAGAAACCAGATCTGCAATCACTTGACACACTGAACTCTGACCTCCCACTACATAACCCTTGGACTGTTCCCTTATGGCTACTTTAAAAAAAAAAAAAAAAAGTAGCACTATAAAGTTTTACAACATGAGTCCAGTAGTTTTGATAGCACAGGAATCAAGTTTGTCCTTGGAAACTCCCACAGAAAAGGCTTCTCCACAGTGCATTGTTGATGTTCTTCTGTGCAAGGCCGGCATCTACAATAGACAATACACAGATAACATCCTGCACATCTGTAACTACTGAGATTTCGGAGCTATGTAATGGGACAAACAAACAAAACCTGAAGCCTGACTACATGTTTTGTTTTAAGACTTCACTTAGGAAGTATTCAGAAAGCTTACTTAACCCTAGTAAGCTAAATACTTGCCATGTCTTACTTGCCCAAACTATATCTTTAGCTCAAATTGCAGGCACAAAGCATGCTGTACTATGTACCCAGGAGACAAGACATTCAGGAGCACCACAGTGCAGGGCTTCTTGGAGCCTTTACCTCTTCATTCCTCTACCATCCAGCCGAGACACCGACAGAAACAGACAATGCCAGCGTGCCTTGAGTGCAACTGGCTTCAAGCTGGAAATCAGGACAAGCTTTGTACATAGTTACATGACTATTTTCTGACCTGCAGTAGTGGATCCATGGAGAACTAGTATCATACCACATGTAGTTGCTGACTGCCAATCTTCTAGAGTAATTAAAAGCACCTTTCAATGATGGCCTCACAAGAGCTTTCTCCTTCATACCCACCAGCTGCCTTTTTATGAATAAGGCTCCAGTTGGATACCTTGTCTTTCATTAAGCACCAGCTACAAGCTTGCAAGTGTTGCGCAACACTTGTATGACAGGTTTCCTAGACAATGTAGGTCAGGCACAGTTCAAGAAATTTTGAGTCCATGAGTATCTCCTATGAACAGCCTGGAATAGGCTAAGGCAGTTCTGGATAGCAAGAATGCACTACCATCAATGTTTCTACTCTCAGATTTTACTCCACCAGTAAGTCAGAAGTTTCAGGATGAAAGCAGCACCTCTAAGAAGTCAAGTTCCTCTGAATTTTTTCAATTAAATAAAATGAGGAAGTTCAGCAGCTACAGCAAGCTGAAAGGGTTCCGGGCAACATGCATGCAGGACCAGACAACTGGCCACCAAATCTTACAACAGACCAGCTTACACATGCAGCTGTAAAAGACAGTGGTGAAGCCAGTGCTCTACACTAAATAGAAACAGAGGGAAAATACTAATAAATACAGATAAATCAGCCTTTATTCAGAATAGTCATCTTCTACAGCAGTGCTGACCCAAAACCTAGCAGCACTTGTGGAGTGAAGCAGATGAGTTTCATTATGTAATAGTACTCATGTCATTAGAGACCTGGTAGTAAGTCACATGCAAGGTTTGTATCTTAAATAATGCATCATAGATGCATTCGTACAATACTTTATTAAGAGCTGGGCTACCCAGAGGGATGAGCTTCACATGAGTATACAGACCCTTCTCAACACCTGGTTCTAGACTACAACGAGAGGATACTTGCTCAGAGGTGAAGCTCTGGCCAACTCCTGGCTGCTCCATAAAAGAAGAGTCCAGGGATACATCTAAGCTGTGAATTCTGGCCTGGTTTTAAACTGATACTAAAGGAAAATTATCAAATGCTCAACAGCTACCTAGCTAGATAAAACCCAGTCACGACAGTACTCTTAAAATCTAAAACCAGCACTATGGACAGTGGGAATTTACACAGCAAAGTACTTTGCAATTGTTTATTAACAAGGTGTCTATTAATTAAATTTTTTCCATCTGGGTTAGAAAAAGGTCACTATAAACATGGTGAGCCATCACTGTGTTAGTGCCCACCACAGTCCCCATTAGTTAAGCACAAACTGCATACAGACACCAACACACAGGAGGGAAGCAGGGTTACAGACAGGTTGCAAAGAGCCAGAGGACCCTACCTAGGTATGTCCAGATAACTTTTATTAGACAACTTCTCCTCAAAAAACACTCCTCAGCACTGAAGCCAAGCTTAACACCATCACAGCTAGAGCAACTGCTGACAAGAAGCACAGCTCTAATACTTCACCCTATAGGCTTGTCAGATAGGAAGTCACATTGCACAACTGGATCCTGCTTCCAGACCCCTCCCTGTGCTCCAGCTTCACCCACAGATGTTAAAGGTGCATGCTTACTTGAGAAGATAG
>NW_009924329.1:0-444 GCF_000696875.1 Nestor notabilis | reverse complement strand
CCTGCAGCGGAGTGAGATTAGATTTGCTACTAGCACCTTTAGACAGCTGTGTTAAACTAAAGGCCATCACATGGAAATAGCCTATTAGAAAGTGGTTATGGCTTAATGATGCCCAAATGTAGGCTTTGTTGGAGGCCAGCAGGCACCAGATTGAAGGTGCAGATCTGGCACTTGGGTGCTTGCACTGCCATTGCTGTACTGTAGGGAAGCCAGCAGTAGCTTTCACATTTCACTGCAATACGTGTTTTTTCCTCACGGAAGACAGCATTACAAGTCAGAACATCGATTAAATGATTTATTATGTCCTTACAGTTACAAGAACTCCTATCTATCCTCGTCAGAAAAATATTGCACCAAGCAAGCCCGGAGCCAGCTTGGTCACCCCGTTAATCCCCCCGCAATGAAGTGGGACTCCCGCTCGCAGTGCCCCGGAGCTGGTTCCTC